>NW_015216352.1:0-915 GCF_001447785.1 Gekko japonicus | reverse complement strand
GAGGGGGGAATCAGGTGAGGTGGTGAAAGTGCTCTCTTGTGATCAGATCAGTCGCTCGCGGAGCGTCTCCCCGTGCTGCCGCAGACCTGGGTTTGCCCCGGCACCCGATGGCCCCCACAAGCCAGACTTGCAGACAAGATGCCTTACACAGCCGCTGGAGTGCCTGGTGGCCCCCACACCTCCTACGAGGAGTGGGTCAGTGGGAAGTTCAGTCCTCGAGTTCCAACTGCCTAACTTGGTCCATAGCTAGGGTGGGGCTACTGGGGTCCGCACCCTTCCTTTAAAGGACCGCCCACTGCTTCTTCCCAAAAGCATTTAAGGGGATCCTTCAAATCAGGGGTGTCAAACATGCCGCCCGGGTGCCGGATCAGGGGCCCCTGGAGGGCTTCTGTCAGGCCCGCAGTGTCTTTTGCTTCTTCTTCCAGTTCTGCTGCTGCTGCGTCATTGTAGGTTTGCAGCTTATCTGAACAGCAAACTCAGGATTGCAAGAGCACAGAGATTTTGATGCAATGATTCAGAGCAAGAGGTGTCAGTTCTCAGACACTGTTAAATAAACAAAATATTGCAGGAGTCCTGATGTTTTAAGCATGTTTTTATTTTAAGTTAAAAAAGAACCCTTTGTGTTTGTGTCCTTTATAAAGTTTATCTCTCTGCTACCTGGCATTACCTTTTATGACACACGTGGCCCAGCCCAATAAGGTCTCGTTTATGTCAGATCCGGCCCTCATAGCAAATGAGTTCGACACCCCTGCTTTAAATGCTTTTGAGAAGAAGCAGGGGGTGGCGCGCCCCCCCTCCCTTCCCTCTCCCCACCAGCCCCACACGCCACAAAATCCTGGCTATGGGCTTGCTCCTGTCTTCCTTTCCTTCCACTGGCCGACTGCCATGAGGTGCAAAGGTGGGCCTTTGAGAGGA
>NW_015216351.1:0-979 GCF_001447785.1 Gekko japonicus | reverse complement strand
ATTGCTGAGAATGCTAAAAGTCCCCAAGACTGCCTGTGCCTCTGATGAACAAGAAGACCAATCTCATGACCGGTAAGAAGAGCTCTAACTGACATATTGTTTTGAAATACTGGGAAGATGTTACGGTTATGAGGTTTTTAAGTCCCCTAGGTGCCAAAGCAAACAATGAATAAGGGGGGGAATTAAGTTTCCATCTCTTAGGAGTGATATGTCACCACGGTACCATTCCTGCCCAAGGAAAATGTGGAAAAGTCCAAGAGAAAGGTAAGCTTAGTAGCAGCTTTTCTTTTCAGGTCAGAAGCAGCCTTTCTGTTTAGGGTCTGCCTGCTCTGAAGATGTTTGGAGCTCCTGAGGCCTCCAAGGTCTTATCTCCTTACTTTGCCCTCTCTTTCTCCTAATTCTCAGGAGTCTGGGGGATGACAGGCTCACAAGTCTGTGAAAGTCCTGGCTTTTCTTCCTTCCTGGATCCTTGGATAGGTAGCTATGGAATTCCATCAGCTTGCTTGCTAGGAAGCGGAACTAAAACTAGGAGGACAGAAGTGTGGTAGGGAGGCAATTTATGTTTTAATGTTTAGATTCAGAATGACTAATATGCATTAACTTTGCTCTCATGTTTGTAACCTTGTGTTCCAAGTGCATTACAATGCCTAGTGGTTTATGGTTCATCTCTACACTACCTGGTATATCCTTTACTGGGGACTGGTCATGTCTTATCTGTTCATGCTTATGTATTCCATATTATTTGCTGCAGCAACAAACATTTTTTCGTATGCATTCTTGTATCATGTTTTTGATTTAGTTTGCTTTTGCAGTTTTCCAGTAAACCATTTAATTTGTCTTAGTAACACTTTGGAGTCTGCATCTTCTTACTGACAGTTGCATACCCAGGGCATGATAAGAACCCATAAAATTGAGGCCTTTTAAAAAAATTGTTTTTATTGATTTTCTTGTATTTAAGAACAAAAATTGTCATCATAGT
>NW_015216350.1:0-934 GCF_001447785.1 Gekko japonicus | reverse complement strand
TCACACAGGCTCGCCGACCACTTGATGACAAGCTGTTGAAGTTGTGTCAGTGCTGTGTGGTGTTTGCTCTGTGATCGTTTCATGTAGGCCAGGCATTCCTTGAATTTGTTAGAATGCTGAGCCCCGGTTCTTATCTCCATGTTAGGGGGTGGTTGAGGATTGATGTGTATGTATAAGGCAAACAAAACATCAGTCCTTTTTCTTCTTTTTAAAAGATCGATGAGAATGTTTTCTGCTGTGGGAATTGCGGTAGTCCTCTAAATAATTGAACATGTTCTATATGCAGGCACTGTTGATATGGAGCCATTAAGTGCGAGGAAAAGTCATGGGTGGCATTTCAATTTTGTTTGTTTCGGGGTGACCGTAAGTCACTCTTATTGAATATTGTAGCAGGTACTCATTTGCATATTAAGTGACACACCCCTAATGTAGCCAGTCCTCCAAGAGCTTACAGTAGCTCCTGTAAGAAGAGCTCTGTAAGCTCTTGGAGGATTGGCTACATTAGGGGGTGTGGCCTAATATGCAAAGGAGTTCCTGCTACAAAAAGAGCCCTGATTCCATATGTTGGCTTCCCGAATCTGTTAATGGTTCTCTTCTCTCTCAAGCATGGTCCATATCAAACATACCTTTAGAAGGTGGAACCATGTGCTTGTCCATGCTAAAGAGCCCTGTGAGAAATAATACTGCCTCACATATGAGGTTCCCACTCATACGGGTGTGGTCTGATAAGCCAGATGGGTACATGTAGCAACTTTGGGTACACGATGTGAACTGGTCCTTCCGCCATGTTTTTGGTCAATTGGTAATTCATTTCCTACCTTGATTCCATTTGAGCTAGTCATGTACTGTTAACCACTGCGCTTCAAGCTGGTGAGTCAAGACCCAGAAGGTACCATGCTCTCTGACCTTCTTCTTCTTCTTCTTCTTCCTCTTC
>NW_015216349.1:0-912 GCF_001447785.1 Gekko japonicus | reverse complement strand
CTTCTTTTCCTTTCTCCCCCTCCAAGCCAATATCCCCCTTCTTTCTCTCTCCCTTTTTCCCCCTATCTTTGAGCCCAGCGGGGGTGGGGATTTAAACCCCCAATGTTTTTGTTTTTTTTTAAGTTTTCAGATTTTTCTGCAAATCTAGGGGGTCACCCAAGTTTGCAGAAAAACCTGTTTGGGGTAAGTATGCCCCCTATCTGCAGATTTAAGTATCCGCACATAGGGGACTGTTGAGAATTAGATATATAGATAAAAGGGACATGGAGAGGCTGAAGAGCTCTCCAGCTGAAGCTGCCTCGATGCCCCACTGAGTGTCAGAGTCCCTTCCATTGCTCCCCTCGAGTTCCTTGGTTCACCTATCTGTGGCCAGTCTATCGGGAGAACAGCCTCACCTTTGGCTCAACCCATACGTCTCTCAGACGTTGACCATGATATGGACCTAACGCAACACTCTCGATCCTCCAGTGCCGAGAGTTTTCACACTGAGCCTAAGGGTCGGAATATTGGATCCTTCCACCCTCCTTCTCCATACACTTATCATCAACCACTTGAAGGTCAGGACCAATCGCCGGGGTTCCAACCACTGCCACCACCTCCCCCCCCATGGGGCCAGCGACCATAGCAGTATTTGTACGGAGCATACCCACTCTCCTCGGTCATGCTGTGGCTTTCAGGTCAACCGCTGATGGACTGGGACTGGCGATCTACCTTGTCCCATCTATTCCAATACCAAGACCCCCTTTTGACACAAGAAGGGCTGCTGGGACCATCAGCACCGATCAACAAACGTGCCTCTAAGGCTAAGTCCACACCATCGGTACTGATAAACTGTCAGCTATGCTGCCATGGGGGTGGGGGAGTTCATTCTATGTCTTGTTCCTTGTTATTGCATTCCTATCCCTGCTGCTA
>NW_015216348.1:0-968 GCF_001447785.1 Gekko japonicus | reverse complement strand
ATTATGATATTGGCTGATCTGTTTTCTTCTTCTTCTTCATTTGCCAGGTCTCCTCCAACCACTGGTGGGGAGCGGGAAGCAAGGTTGCCCGCTCCAAGTTGCAAAACTCATGGATATTTGGGGGTGGAGCCATGGGAGGACAAGGAGGGACCTCAGTGAGGCACAATGCAATAGAGTTCACCCTTCAAGGTGTCCATTTTTCTCCAGGGAAGCTGATCTCTGTAGTCTGCAGATGAGCTGTGGTTCTGGAGGATCCCCAGGTCCCACCTGGAGGCTGGCATCCCTGCTCTGAACCTGCAAGACCGCTCACACTGACGAAAGCCAGATCAGTAGGGGGAAGGAAAATATTTGTATTCTGTCTGTTCTGGAGTGTTTGATTTTGCTCCCCAATGGGGCCCCAAAGTAGAGCTGCCAGGTCCCCCAGGGGGGCGGGGGGTTACCCACTCTAAGGGCTCCCGACCTGCCAGCCCGGATCTGGCTGCTGGGGGGAACTCCGCCTCCAAAGTGCCTGAATCGGGCTGATGTGCCCACCCGGAGGTGACGTCATCGCGCCAGGCACGTCGTCGGGGGACGCTCCAGCGTTCAACCTTAAAACCATAGAGTTTTAAGCCCAAATGCTAGAGCATTCCTCGACGACGTGCCTGGCGTGATTATGTCACTTCCGGGTGATGAGTTCCAGAGCTTTGGTGCCAAGACCGAGAAGGTCCTCTCCTGTACTGCCACCCACTTAATCTTAGAAGATGGGAGCAAAAAGCAGAGTAAAACACCATCCCACTGTCCTCCATTTTACCTTCACAACAACCCTGTGATGTAGGATAGGCTGAGAGAGAGAGAGAGAGAGAGAAAATGCCCTAAGGTCACCCAGCAAGCTCCCATGGCAGAAGGGGATTCAGATTTGGGTCTCGAAGATCCCAGTCCATTCTGGTCTGTGCTGGTTCTTGAAATACTTAAATGCACACACACCCCTC
>NW_015216347.1:0-914 GCF_001447785.1 Gekko japonicus | reverse complement strand
AGCAGTTAAGCAGAACTCCTTCAACTTCACGGGCAGACTCACTGGTAGGTTAGGAGCCACTGCAGCTACGTTCATACCTCTACACTTGGCATGTGCGCCTCCGGGGATGCTGTCTTGGATGGCCTCAGGGATCAGTATTTGCATGTGGGGTGTGTGTCTGTGTGTAGAGAGGATCCTCTGTTGGGTTATGGGAGCATCGGCCCAGCGCTGCACTGCCGTGTCTCCAGTCCACCCGTGTGGGCTCTCGTCTGTACCCCCCTCCCCGCTCATGGGGCCTTGCAGCGAGGACACACCCACTCGGGGCTTACCAGCTGCTGTCCTTTATAAAGCTTATATCTCCCGCTACCCGGCATTACGTTTCAGGGCACGCACGGCCCGGCCCGACAAAGTGACATTCATGTCAGATCCAGCTCTCGTAACAAATGAGCTCGACACCTCTGTGTTAGACAGTGTGCCATGGACTTAGCGGCCTAGTTCCATATCAAAGTGGGGACTGTTGACTGCAAACGGTTCTGTGCGCCTGGCACACCTGCTCGGACGCAGCTGTGGTATCACAGGCCCAAATCCCGCGGGGGGATACCAGCCTTTCACAGGCCATGACGCTGTCTTGGGATGGACTCACACGAGACGCGATCTTTGAGGGAGAAGAACCGGTCTGCCGCGCAAAGCAGCAAGGGTTTATTATATACAGACTGCCCCCACGGTAAGATGAGGCTGTGGCTTACAAAACACTGAAACAAGGGAAAAACAGATGCTCCGGCAGAACGCCTGGAACGCTTGCATGGTATAATTACTACCTTGATAACAAGCTACTCTTGGCGCCTTAAGATGCTCGCAGTTACAAGATGTGCAAAGGTTAGTGTATCAAGGTTATTGATCAGCCTCATGTTGACAGAGAGGCAGGATGTAGAAGA
>NW_015216346.1:0-916 GCF_001447785.1 Gekko japonicus | reverse complement strand
CTCCTGAGCTAGGAGGAGATCTGGTGCCAAGGGGAGACATATATAAGTGCCCCGGGACACTTGGAGCAGAGTCGGGAACCAGTGCTGACATGGCCACCATGGTGCGACGAGGATGCATTGAGGTTGTTCCTTCATGATCTTGCTGAGCACTCTGGTTAGTAGAGGAATTTGTGGGAATAGGTACATGTGCCTGTGCGACCATGGGAACAAGAGGCCGTCCCCCAGAGACAGCGGGTCCAGTCCCGCCCTGGTACAGAACAGATGACACTTTGTGTTCTGACGCATCGCAAATGCATTGATCTCTGGGTGACCCCATCTGTGGAAGATTGGTTGGAGGTAAGCCCAGTTGAGCTCCCACTCATGGAGGGATACGCCTTCTCTGCTCAGAAACTCCGCATACACATTGAGCGATCCTGGCAGGTGAGCAGCAATGATGAACACGTCCCGGGATTGAGACTCAGTCCAAATCTCCCAGGCCAGTCAACAGAGCCCCCTGGATTGCCTGTCCCGCCTTGCCTGTTCAGGTAACAAGGGCAGTGGTGTTGCCTGTCAGGATTGCCACCGTATGGTGAGCCACGAGGTGGCAAAAAGACCTTAGGGCATACTGGATGGTGAGCAGTTCCAGGAAGTTGATGCATTTGTGGGCCACATGCGGTTCCCATTTGGCACCCACACACACACCTAGGAGGTGAGCCCCCCACCCCCACAGGGATGCATCCGTGGTTAGGGTCAATTGTCTATGTACAGAAAGATCTGTACACTCTGGAGACAGAGGTACGCCGTGATGACAATCATCATTTTTGTAAAGACTCTGGGCGCTGTTGAGAGTCCAAAAGGAAGGGCTATGTACTGAAAATGGCCTTCCATGACTGCAAAATGCAAAAAAAATCCTGTGAGATGGGTGGATAGTTATATG
>NW_015216345.1:0-909 GCF_001447785.1 Gekko japonicus | reverse complement strand
ACATGTCTTGACTCACCTCCTAATAGTCCATCCCAAAAACACACACAATTGGGTACAGGGAAGAAGGGGAGGGGAATAAGGGAGTGGTCCATATTGAGAGCTAGTAACTTAGATTGGAGAGTGGCACGTGGGTGAAGAGGTATGAGTCACCGGGCTAGGGCTATTGTTTCTTGATGGGCCTAGCTGAGTTAGTTGATGGGCGAGAGATTAGTTTCCTAGCAACCGTGTGTAGAACCTCTCAGTTATGTGCAGTCTTGCAGGGAGATGTAGGGGGGGGTTGCCTGTATCTGACAGAGGGAGCTCCTCATGGCGTTTGGAGCTCTTTGTTCTTATGCCATGGCATGGCATTCAACTCCTCCATACAGCTAGGGAACTGGTCCATCTCACAGCAAGTATGACGGCAGATAACCTTGAGGAACCAACTGGAACAGCAACCCAAGGGAGATTTTCTTCTCTTAGGTGTGCATTCTCAACTGGCATCACGTTGGGCCACCATGCAGTACAGTCCCTTAAGCATATGTTTGCACAGTCCCTTTTATCACTTAGGACTTATGCAGTCCATAAGAGCACATTAAGTGCCTTGCGGGGCAACAACCCTCCCCAATGGAATGCAGCATCCCACTATCTATAAGGAGATCAGTCTACAATCTCCAGGCATCCCCCCCCCAGGGGGAGGTGTCATCCTTGGGAAAGTTGCGCCACTAAGAGCAAATGGCTCACACATACATCTACCACTCCCCTCCTTGTAGGGATTCCCCTTCCCCCTTTTGTTATGGCAAACAGAGCTGGGTGTGAGGTTGGACAACTATTTTTAAGGCAGCTGTGGAAGAGGAAGGCACTGGGGAAGGGCAAAGATCCTTGAATAAAGGTGTTGATGTCCTGGGAGGGCCTTCATATGTCTTCCCACCT
>NW_015216344.1:0-994 GCF_001447785.1 Gekko japonicus | reverse complement strand
TTTCCAGATATACTTGCAGCCCTTCATCTCATCTGTACTGAGCAACAACCCAAAGTGTTTGGGGTAGAAAGTGCTGCCAAGTCACAGCCAACTTACGGCAACCCCGTAGGGTTTTCAAGACAAGAGACGAACAGAGGAGATTTGCCATTGCCTGCCTCTGTGTAGCAACCCCCATCTTCTTTGGTGGTCTCCAAGCACTTCCTTTGTGGACTCCCATACAACTACTAACTAGGGTTGCCAGGTCTGGGTTGGAAAATACCTGGAGACTTTGGGGGTGGAGCCAGGTGGGGTTTGAGGAGGGGAGGGGCCTCAGCATGGTACAGTGCCATAGAGCCCACCCTTCAAAGCAGCCATTTTCTCCAGGGGAGCTGATCTCTGTCAGCTGGAGATCAGTTGCAAAAGCGGGAGGTCTCCAGGCCCCACCTGGAGGTTGGCAGCCCTAGTACTAACCCAGGCTGACCTTGCTGACTCTGATGAGAGTGGGCTGGCCTGGCCCATCCAGGTCATTGCCCCCCCAGGGGGGGGGAACCAGTGTCTCTCCATATAATCAGTGCTTCAAATCAGTGCTTTCCTCCTGAAGAAAGAAGAGATTCGATTTATACCCTGCCCTTCACTGCCTGAAGGAGTCTCAGAGTGGCTTACAATCCCTTTCCCTTCCCCTCCCCACAACAGACACCCTGTGAGGTAGGTGGGGCTGAGAGAGCTCTTGACAGAGACTGTTATTTTTCAAGAACAACTCTAATCAGAACTACGGCTCACCCAAGGTCACACCAGCATCTGCATGTGGAGAAGTGGGGAATCAAACCTGGTTCTCCCAGATTAGAGTCTGCTCTCCTAACCACTACACCAAACTGGCTCTGGGGGAGAAGCACCAGCAGCCCCATCAGTTCTGTTGTTCTTTCTCAGCTCTGAGATGGGGGCAACCAGAACTGCATGACAAATCCAGCCCCCACCCCCCCAGTAGATTTCCATAATAGCATTGTGATGCACTTCT
>NW_015216343.1:0-938 GCF_001447785.1 Gekko japonicus | reverse complement strand
CTCCAATCCTAACGCCCTGCCCTACTCAGACTCCACCCCCGAAATCTCTAGGGATTTCCCAACTTGGAGATGGGAACCTTAGCTACCATGCCAATCCACAACAGCGCAACCAAAGACAACGTCTCGAGGCACAAGCTTTTGTGGACTAGCAGAGGGCACTCCTGTGACCCTTTCCGCTCAAGCCCTGGATGGGTGCCATCGGAAGACCGCCCGACGGATTGCTTGCGTGTGTAATTCCATGTGCAATTATGGATTGCCGTGGACACAGAGGCAGGTAATTGTGTGTGCAAATGTCTAATTATGGGCCTTTGTGTGCACAATTACCCAATTTGCCCACATCATCACCAGAGCTTTGCTTTCAGATTAGACATGCATCTGCATACACAAACGAGTTGCATGTAATTGCACAAGACAAAAATAAAATAAAATCAGGCCGATTCATGAGATAATTATTTTGGGAGGGGTTGATGTGTTTCTGATGCTGAGTGATGTAACGTGGAGGACAGGCGTGTAGGCTAGAAAGAGAACCAGCAAAATGCGAATGGACACCCACGGTCTTGGTTTCTTAAGCAATACCGCAGTCTTGTTAGAATGCTTAGGCGACCATCTAATCTACATTTCTTTTGCTTCCATTGGAAAATGTCATGTGGAACCATGCCGAATGCATTAGCGGATTCAACAGTCATTTTTGGGTTTTTTGTCTCCGGCTTTGAAAAGTACTTCCGTTTGTTATCTTTCCAAAGAAGAAAGTTTCAAGAAAGAAGGGGGGGGCACAATATACTCGGATAAGATTCTGAGAAAAAAAGTTGAGTATCGCTCTCGTAGCACGTGGACTTCTGTCCAGAAAGCTGAAGTTCAAATGGGTCATAGGAATAATCCATCAAGGTCAGTATTGCCTTCTCGGACTAACAGCAGCTTTCCAGGGTCTCAGGCGGAGG
>NW_015216342.1:0-952 GCF_001447785.1 Gekko japonicus | reverse complement strand
CAGCCTAATTGTCCAATAGATCAGCTCAGCGGTCATAGAAACATAGGACTGAAAAGGAGCCAGTGTTCCCTCTAAGCTGAGTTAGTGTGAGCAAGCTCACAGTTTTTTAGCCCTCGGCTCACAGTTTTTTGCTCTGGAAGGAGGGCTCCAGAACAAACTAATTGATGCAGCTGCCAAATCACTCGCTCACAACTTTAATGCCAGCAGCTCACCAAGTAGAATTTTCGCTCACACGACTCCACAGCTTAGAGGGAGCATTGGAAGGGACCCCAAAGGTCATCTAGTCAACCCCCCACACAATGCAGGAAATTCACAGCTACTTCTCCGCATGCCACTCCCCAAGTGACTCCTGCTCTATGTTCAGAGGAAGGCAAAACAACAAAAAACAAAACCCAGCCTTAAGGATCCCAGGGCCAAGCTGGCCTTGTGGAAAATTCCTTCCTGACCCCCACAAGGTGATCAGCCTTACCCTGGGCATATAATAGTAGAAACGAGGAAGAGTCTGGTAGCGCCAGGGCTATTTTGGGGCAGGGACGCACAGGAACGGAGTCCCGGCTGGCTTCAGAGTTGCCCACACCCACTACACCCAAGCCAAGGGCTGGCTTGCCCGGGCTCCTCACAGCCACGGGGCACTCAGGCAAGCCAAGGGAAGGCATGGGGTGTGGCCTATTATGCAAATGAGCCACCCTGTCAGTGGTGTGGCCTAATATGCTAATGGGTTTCTACTGTTGGGTGTGGCCTCTTATGCGAATGACTTCCTGCTGGGCTTTTTCTACAAAAAAAAAGCCCTGGGTAGCACCTTAAAGTCTAACAAAATATGTGGTAGCGTACGAGCTTTCATGAGTCACTGCTCGTCCCTCCTTCCTGCCCTCCCTATCAGGTCTTGAGAATCCTCCAGAAGAGACAGAGGCCCCTGCCACACTGGGGGGGATAGCATGGGCAAAGTGCGGCT
>NW_015216341.1:0-920 GCF_001447785.1 Gekko japonicus | reverse complement strand
AGTTGTAATTCTGGGAGATTACCAGACCCGGCCCGGAGGTTGGCAACCCTAGACACCACCCCCAAGGGCTATTTCTAGATGAGTAACCCCCACTTCTCCTACTGGCCAAGCCCCTCGTCCCCATCCTGTGGCTGCTGGGAACGTGGATGGAGTGGGGGGGTGGAGACAGGACCGGCCCCAGCTTATTATGCACCCTAGGCGAGGATCCCTTCTGGTGCCCCCCCCCCGTGCGCCCAGCATGGCTTAGACCCGTTAATTGGATCTGTACCCCAGACCTCCCATTCCCCTGGCACCCATGCTCTTAACACTCACTTTTGCTTTTGTAACTTTGCCTGCTTTGCACATCTGGCTTCCACCAAGGAAGACTCTGCAAAGAAAGGCACTCGCAGGCACAAACAACCTCTGCTTCTTACTTGCCTTGACAGTTTCTCGCTGGGGTTGCCATACGTCAGTTGCAACTTGAGTATCCTTATGTAATAGCCCCCCTACTTAGATTCTTCTTTGAATCAGCTGAGTGACCCTTCTGTGCCCAGAGGGCTAAGTTCTTTTGTGGAATTGGTGTTTGTATCATCAGAAAGAGCATAACATGTTTAAAACTCAGTTGTGTTTGCAGCTGAACCAGGACAGCGGGGGTGGGGTGGGGTACCAGTTTGGCGCCCCTAAGGGCCGGCGCGCTCTAGCCTAGTGAGCCAGCCCTGGGTGGAGACTCGCCGTGTGAATGGGTGAGCCGCAGGGTGAGTATTTGCAAACATTATCTCCAGGATGGGGAATTGCTTGTTGTGGGGAGGCTGGTTTTGGTAGCATCTCCATGGCAACTGCAATGTGTGCTCCAGCCCAGCGGTTTGACATTTGGCAGGCAACAAGGGGGGGAAAATGCTTCCCCCGTCATCAGAGACCTTCACCTCTTTCTCACGCGATGG
>NW_015216340.1:0-916 GCF_001447785.1 Gekko japonicus | reverse complement strand
TGGCACGTGTCACAGGGGGCGGCGACAGCTGCCGAAGTTGGCTGCACAGCAGAGTTCTCGGCATCACCAGAGTTCTTGCCGCTGCAGTGACTTTTGGAGCCTCCAGTGCTACGTGCGAGTCGGCATTCTTCCCCCCCCACTCCCCACCCCACCTTGTGAACTCTGGCCACCTCACCCTTCGCCATCGTGGTGTTTGGTTTCTCCCATTTCAACTCTGCAGCAGCTGTGCTCGGGGTTGGGTGTGGTCTTCTACCGCATGCACAAGGACGGGTGGCACCATTTTGTTTGCGCCATTTTAGACGGGCCAGGATGGCGCCGGGTAAAGGAAAGGGTCCCACCAGGAAAAGGCAAACCACCTCCAAGGCGCCGCCCAAAAGTGTGCCTGAGGCTCACTCCTCTTCGGACGAGGAAGAGACGGAACAAGAGCACTGGTTTATTTCGGAGCGCTTGGAGGTGTTGGAGAAAGCTCGGGGGGGGGGTTACGGTCGCACGGGGAGGGTGCAAATTCCTCGGTCTCTGCGACGGTCCTGGTCCTCCCAATTTAACCAGTTGGTGCTGGCTTCTCTTTCTGCTTTAGAAGGGTCCTCCACCTCAACTCCTTCTGTAGGGAGTGACGAAGCAGGCCTCGCCCAAGGAGCTGAGGCACTTGAAGGGGCATTGGGCCAAGGGTCTACAACCGAGGCTGCCCACAGCCACCAGAGAGGGGTGGCTGTGGGCCATGGACCCAATCTCCGCTCAGAGATCAGGCACGCGGAAAGGCTGTCTCCCTGCACTTAAAGGGGCCCCTTTAACAGCATTTCCATGCGCCCGATCTCTGTGGAGGTAGGGCGCATGGGGAAATGATCGCTCCCTGCAGTTAAAGGGACCCCTATAACTGCGGGGAACCGGCGCGCTGGAAGAGTGGGTGGGGGTTGTC
>NW_015216339.1:0-924 GCF_001447785.1 Gekko japonicus | reverse complement strand
AGTTGTCTGTTCCCACCATAGTCTCTCTTTGACTGCTGCCTTCATTTGGAGAGGGGGAGAGAGAGCGCGCAAGTGATCATTCTTGTATGTGGAAGGAAAGAAATTCCAGAGTAAAAATTCTTCTGCAAGGATGGAAGGATGGAACCATGGTCAAGATCCACCATCCCGACGAGTATAAGGGGAATAGATCTTGGTGGCAAAGCATCTTAGTTTCCCCAAGGGTTTATGGGATTATTAAGTGGCTTACACTGATTTGCAGGTGTTTGTGACTTGAGTCTCCCTGAAGATAACATCCTTATCTTTTTCAAGCCTGGTCTCAAGAATGCAGTCATTGGTTCACAGTAAGTGGTGAACCATGAGAACCTGTATCCTGTTGTGTAAACAGGAGGGAGGGGGGATTTGGAGTGTGCTGACAGCCTCTGAAAAGTTTCATCAAGGAGGACACCTTGATTGGGTCATTAGGACCACCTGACCCTCGGAGGCAGACCTTGGACCTTCTACATGCCAAGCAGACGCTCTGCCAGGGAGCCACAGAGCCCACCCACCCCCAAGTAGCAGGAAAGGCCTCAAAACTGTGAGTAGCTATTCAATATTTTGATTCATACCTCCTTACAATGGCAACAATTTGCACCTTTGGCACCAAAGGAAAGATACTTACCCAGAAAGGCCACGTTCCTATAGTTCTCCAGCAAGACTTCCCTGTACAGAGCTCTTTGTCCGGGATCCAGCAGGGCCCATTCTGCCTCAGTGAAATGGATGGAGACCTCCTCAAAGGAAAAAGGACCCTGAAAGAAAAAGCAGATTCCCTCATCAGAGACTACGGCAGGCAGAGATTGAACCCTAGAAGGAAGTAGAGTGGGAAGGTATGTCTTGAGAAGAAGAAATTGGGTTTACACCCCACTGTAACGATTCCTTGTTTCTGTG
>NW_015216338.1:0-981 GCF_001447785.1 Gekko japonicus | reverse complement strand
GTGTGGCCTAACATGCAAAGGGTGTGTGGCCTGACATGCAAAGGTAGAATTTTTGCTCACAAGACTCCACAGCTTAGAGGGAGCATCGGCAGCAGACTCTAATCTGGGAGAACCGGGTTTGATTCCCCACTCCTCCACATGCAGCTGCTGGTGTGACCTTGGGTCAGTCACAAGTTCTCTCAGAGCTGTTCTCTCAAAAGCAGTCCTCGAAAGAGCTCTCTCAGGCCCACCTACCACACAGGGACCAATTTCACACAAGAGCTGCGCCGCGGTCGTGCCTCCCTTTGCCCCACTTCTATTGGTCAATTTCCCACTCGAAGCCGCGCGGCCGCATTTTGACCCGCGGCTTCGCCTGATTTTCCCCGCAGTTTTGTCATCCTCAAAAAACAGGATCACGAAACTGTGGGGTTTTGAGTGGGAAACTGACCTATAGATGTGGGGCAAAGGGAGGTGCGACCACAGCACAGCTCTTGTATGAAATCAGTCAGGGTGTTCGTTGGGGGGAAGGAAAAGGAAAGGAGATTGTAAACTACTCTGAGGGCAGGGTATAAATACAATATCTATCTATCTATCTATCTATCTATCTATCTATCTCACACACACACACTTGTTTTCTTCTTCAAAATACCTCTTCTTCAAAGCAAATCTTCCTTCCACCTCATCAGAGCAGGGGGTCCATCAAAAGACCCCAGGAGAGCCTAGGGTTGCCAGCTTTGAGTCGGGGAATACCTGGAGATCTGAGGGGTGGAGCAGGAGGAAGGTGGGGTTTGGGGAAGGGAGGGATTTCAGTGGGGTATAATGCCATAGAGTCCACCTTCCAAAGCGGCCATTTTCTCCAGGGGTGCCGATCTCTGTCGTCTGGACATCAGTGGTAACCCCAGGAGATCTCCAGCCACCACCTGGAGGTTGGCAACCCGAAGGAGGCGTCCCCTCTCGGTTGACACAGAAATAGCTCCCCCTGTCCTAGGCAGAGGACTAGTT
>NW_015216337.1:0-922 GCF_001447785.1 Gekko japonicus | reverse complement strand
GAGCGCCTGCTGCAGGACCTGGATGAAGCCAGGAAGGTAGGTGGGCGGCGTGACGAAAAGTCTCGCTCACGCTTTGTTTGCTCATTTCAAAGACTTTTATCAGCATTTCTGGCGAGGGGTTATATCCAGGGTCAATCTCACGTTAGCGGCTAACTTAGACTTCACAGCCACTAGTCTGATCCGAGGACAGGTACCGACTCTCTGTGGGCACTCTTGAAATACTGCCTGTTTGGGATGCAGAGGGCAGCTTTATTTGCTAAGTGAATCAGGTTTACGACGCTGGAAATCTAAAGAATCCCCCCCGGGGACCAATGACCTGCTAGATCTTCGTACAAGAGAGAGAATCGCATCTAACAGGTGAGACGCTCCCCGAACCTTCACCGCCGTTTGGTATGAATCCTTTCTTTTTTAGTTTTATGTTTTTTATTTCAAGAGCAAAATAATAGCATAAAAAGGGGTACAGAGGGAAAGGAGTGGGATTATGGAAGAGATTATATTTATCAAAAGTCATTACCCTTACAGGATATATTAAACAAAGAATTAAAGAAAGACTTCTCCCCAACATTCCCTTCATTGACATTTTTAAGACATTTTCTACAATAATTTCATCATTAATACATACTCCGTATCACGTATCTCGTCAATAATAGGTACTAGCTATAACTTTTAATACACCAGAGTTTGAAAGGAAATCTATCCTCTAAGAAAGATTTTGTTCGAAATCCACTTCCTTGTACATTTACATTCAAAACTGGTTCACCTTTTTTTCTGCATTAGATTACGTTTGTATGATTTAGCATGAATTCTCGTGCCTATTTGAACAATGATACCTCCTCGCCTTTATTCCCTGTTTAATTGATTCCATAACGTTGCACCTTACTTCCCGAACCTGCCCTCCTGCCCAGTGTTCCCTCTAAGCTGA
>NW_015216336.1:0-923 GCF_001447785.1 Gekko japonicus | reverse complement strand
AGTGCATTGAAAATGGATTGAAAGGGCATGATTCAACGTGTGTGAAAACACCCTGAGTCATCTGTTTCCCCCACTGCTTCTCCCCAGGGCCGGTCCAAGGATTTGGGGGCCCTGGGTGAATGAGCATGCTTCTACCCCTGGCACCATACAGAAGCCACCACTGTTCCCCACCCACCCACTGCGATGAAGTGGCTCCCCACTCTTGCCACCCGCTCTGGAACTGGCACGGTGGCTGGCTGTGGTGCCACACCTCCCAGCAGGGCATAGGGTTGCGAACCTCTAAGTAAGGCCTGGAGTTCTCCCAGAATTATAAACTGGAAGTGATGTCAACATGGGGGAGGTAAAACCATAGAGGTTTGGCCACATGCAAGAGCAACCATCCCCCAACATCGTGATGTCACTTCTAGGTTGCCCCAGAAGGGATACTGTGAGACTGGGGATACTGAAAATGGTAGGGTCCCATTGCTTGGCCTCTTGGGCTGACCACCACCCTAGCAGACCCGAACACCACAGGCAGGAGGACGGGGCGACAACAGGGCTGGTTTTGATGCCCTTCCATCTCTGGTGTCCTGGGTGATCACCTAGGCGTGTCTAATGGATGGACCAGCCCTGCTCCTTCCACAAGCATGGAGTTCCAAATACATTTCAAAGGGTGAACACATTTGGTAGCCTAAAGGGGGGGGGGACTGCAGGAGCAGGAAAGTTGCTGTGTGCACCTCTGTTCCCAGGTGCCCCACCCTGGAGTCATGGTTTTAAAAATTAATTAATTAATTTAAAGGACACTGGGGTAATGTTACATAACATGAAAGGCAACCTGCTCCAAGTTCCAGGTTGTTGTTGTTGTTTTTTGGGGGGGTGTCTGTTCTACACATTTTTTGCTCCCTCTAACAGCTGATTTGATACCGCACAGCTTTCTTTCTAGC
>NW_015216335.1:0-934 GCF_001447785.1 Gekko japonicus | reverse complement strand
TTCCCAACCTGGAGCTGGCAACCCAATTTCTTGGCCAAACAATCGATGCTTTGCTTTTCAAAATGTATTTTTTTCCAGGGGCGGAGACAGGTGAGTGGGTTTAAAAAAACAACAACATTTCATAGTGTAGATCAAAGATCTTCTCCCTTTCCCTAGGAAATATGAAGCACTTGAAAAATGTGTAGCCAATTCAACTGATTGTTGAAACTATTCACAGCACACTGTCCTAATTTAATATCGGCACTCATGCTTTTTTTACTGTAACTCTTTTGTAGGAATGTCGAGTTCAGCTGATTGTTGAAACTATTTACAGCACACTATCCTAATTTAATATCCGCACTCATGCTCTTTAAAAAAAAGAAAAAAGAAATTATAGGGCATTATAAAATGCAATTCACGAGACAAAATCGGCGTGGCAATTCCCCCCCCATCCCACAAAAACGATGCTTCTTTCAAGCCACAAAGTACAATACAGAGATCGAACACAGGTACTTGTTGCATTTGCTCAACGTTTTTGTACCATCGTTATGAAATTCATTGAGACAAACGCTGGAATCTTTTATCTACTTATGGATCTGGAGGCAACATCTGTAAAAGCCAGATGTGAAAAAGAAAAACAAGCTAGTCTACTGAATTTTTAATTTTTAGTGTACAACTAAGGTTCATCTATAATAGCAATGGAATTTTAAAAAAGTAACAAAGTTTAGAAGTTGACCAGTGAAGCGTTCTTGACTACAGTTTTAACAGTGGTGGGGTTGCCAGGCCTGCCCCTGGCCACCAATGGGGGATGGGGTGTAGGGCTGCTAGATCTAGGTTGGCAAACTCCTGGAAATTTGGGGATGGAACCTGGGGGAGATAAGGATCTCAGTGAGGTATAATGGCATAGAGTCCATTCCCCAAAGCATCCATATTCTCCAGGGGAGCTGATCTCTGT
>NW_015216334.1:0-924 GCF_001447785.1 Gekko japonicus | reverse complement strand
CCCAAAGCCCTGTCTGTCCTCTCAAAAGGCACACTATGAGACAACTGAAGAGTAGTTTCCTGCCTCGACTTTGGCGCCAGTGAGAGGGCGTTGTCTGTACGGGGCAGGAGGTCTTCTGGCAGTGTGCAGCAAGAAATCCCTTTCTCTGCCTTCCCGTTTATCTTGCAGCGGTGCAGAATCTTTCCTGGGTCCCTTGTACCAACCACCCTACCTGGAGTGCTGGGGTCTGCAGTCCGTAAGCTGTGCTTGATCTGAATGTAGATTGTAAAGGCGGTATTTGTTTTTCTGCTGTAAGTTCTTAAATAGTTTGGAATTCTTTTTGCAGAGATTATCCTGCCAAGATTACATGTCTTTGGACAGTTAGTGGCATTTGCCTGTATAGGGGGGAGGGAATAGCATATGCTTTGTGAGCCTTCTTTCAAACCAGCTTCCCATCTTTCTCTCCCTGACCTCTACACCTGTAACTAGTCTGTCTCCTAGAAATCTGTGATGGACTGTTGGAGGACAAAGGAACAAAGGGGGAAATATACTGATGGAAGGTGTGGCAGTGCAAAGAAAATGAACACTTTCTGTCAGTTTTCACTGTGGAATGGAGCTGCTGTTTTGGAGAAGGATGTCCGCAGAATTGGGTCAAATTGAGATGGCAGATGAAGGTCTAGGACTTCTAGGCAAACCAAAAACTAGTAAATTTCCCCATCCAGATTGTAAACACAAGTGTTCTTAAAGAACTCAGATATGAGACCTTGAATCCTACCCAGTATACAAAACCTATCCTTAAAATTGACTTCCGTGCCAGGGAACTGGGAAGTTGCAAATAATCACATCAATTTTTTCAAAAGGGCTCTATAGGGGATCCAGGGAATTACAGGGCAATTAGATTTGTTCCCAGTAAATGAATAGAAACTTATTAAAGAGAGATTAAGC
>NW_015216333.1:0-884 GCF_001447785.1 Gekko japonicus | reverse complement strand
AGCCACAGTTTGGCCACCCCTGCACTAGGCATAGAGCATGGGTCACGGGGGAGGGTGGGGGGAGAGTCGGGAGATAGTTGTGGATTTCCTGCATTGTGCAGAGGGGTTGACTGGATGACCCTTGGGGGTCCCTTCCAGATCTGTGTAGTTAAATTCACGACTGGAGTGTTTTTGAATGCGCTTGTGACGCCTCTGCTTGCTCGAGGGAGGCGTCTTTGCCTCTAGTCGCCGTCCCAGGGGTTGGCGTTCCCCTTTTTAGGGGAACGGGAGGCCTCAGAATAGGGCCGGCTGCCCGGTTCCGTCACCGTAAGCGAGCCTGCACCCTCGAGAGCCACCGGGAACGTCTGGTGTATCGCCTCTCCCTGCGACACTCGGCCAGCCCGCCTCCCTTCTCCGACTCCCGCTCTCCTCCTCCTCGGCCTCCCTTCCGTTCCCCCTTTTATCCTCTCCTCCACCCCAGTCCTCCTTCCTATTGGCCGCCCGGTTGTCCATCACCAGTGGCTCCGCCTCCCTATAAGAGTGTCGACGCTCTGCCAGGCACGGGGGCGTCTTGACCAATGTTCCCTCTAAGCTGTGGAGTCTGGTGAGCAAAAAATTGTACTTTGTGAGCTACTGGCATGAAAGTTCTGAGCGAGCGATTTGGCTCCTGCATAAATTAGTTTGCTCTGGAGCCCCATCCTTCCTGAGCTGAGACGAAAATGTGTGAGCCGGAGGCTAAAAATCTGTGAGCTAGCTCACACTCACTCAGCTTAGAGGGAACACTGGTCTTGACCCCGCCCAAGGCAGCGAGCGTGGAGGCGGCGCGGCACAGTCATCTATACCGGGGCGTGAAGGCTCCACGGGCCTCGGCGGCGGCTTCTCTCAGAGGCTCGCCCTGCTGGCCC
>NW_015216332.1:0-934 GCF_001447785.1 Gekko japonicus | reverse complement strand
GCTTTTTGCAGTGCATAAATTCTCACCAATCTTAGTTTTGCTTTTGTACCAAAGGTTGATAGTTCCATGCTTGTTTTCTACCACTGTATACCTGACATGTTAAACCTTTTCCACTTCACTAACTGATTTCCCTCTATTTTTTAATTGTGAATCTACTGTATAAGTAGGCTTGGTCTACATAAACAGGAAATGCTCTATATCTGGCCATCAGGAATGGCCAGTGTAGTAAACAAATAAATAGATTTCTTGTCCCATGTGTCATATCTTCCTTGGGTGGGGGAGCTCTTTTCTTGTACTCTGTAAACCTGTATCACATTATATAAATCAATAACAATTATATCCTCCCAAATAAAACCTATATTCAATAATAGACATAAGAGAGAAATGATGCTATAGCACTTCTCCCCTAGAGTTTCGTAGAGAATTTATCTGTGTCTGGGCAGGATATTATCTCCCCTGCAATTATCAATTGAACATTGTTATTTCTACGTCTTTTCTGTGTCTCTAGGGAGAGAATAAATAAAAAAGGGGGAGCGGTGGCACAGGAGGGTAAATCCCCTGCATAACTATAACATCTAAACTGCCCGGCTTTGTCAATTCTAGCCCCGTGCTGGTGTGAGCAACGAAGCCATGTCCCAGCTCATCGTCTACACAGCAATTCGAAAGCTTTGGCAAGTAGATAAATTGGGGACCACCCATAAGGGGGTGGGCACACCACTCCCCTTGGGAGGTGTTAGCTGCCAGGACTGACATTTGTGGCGTGGCAAGATCAAAAGTTGGGAAAATCTGTTTTGGCATTCCCTGCAGTGGAGTGAATTGGCCAGGTGGTGGCAGTGTGGCAGTGCGACATCAAGAGCCCTGACGTCATCAACCAAATGACAGAATACATCCCATCGGGACATGACACTGCCTGCAGATGGATCCTCCGACCAGC
>NW_015216331.1:0-902 GCF_001447785.1 Gekko japonicus | reverse complement strand
CCTCCTCCTCCTCCTCTTTCTTCTTCCACACCCTAACCCAGTGATGGTGAATCTTTTAGAGACCGAGTGCCCAAAGTGTAACCCAAACCCCACTTATTTATCGCAATTTAACCTGAATACTGAGGTTTTAGTTTAGAAAAAAGAACGCGTACATTAACATAAGATGATCCAAACAAAGTAAGGAAAGCAATCCCAAATGCTTTCATTTACTTAAAATTATTTGGCAGAGAATTCCACACTTTAATGATGGTCTGGGCCTGGCTGGGGCGATCACACACGTGCCCACTGAGAAGCCTCTGAGTGCCACCTCTGGCCCCCGTGCCATAGGTTCGCCACCACTGCCCTCACCTGTCAGAAAGAGCCCTGGGGCCCCCAGGGCACAACAAACACACCTGCCAGGGGCTGATAAGGACCCTTGATTTGTCGTTGCTGTGAAGCAGGGATGATTCTTCCTGGGGACAACCACCCTCCTCTTTCAGCCTGGCAATGTATTCATGTCAAGTGCCATCAATCAACTGTTCTCCCTTTCTCCAGGCAGAAAAGGTGCCGGCAACAGAACCGCAGGACAAAAGGCCGCTCAGCTGTCTCACATCAGCCCATTGATCTACGGGAGTTAGTGCGCCCCAACAAGTAATGCGCATCGCTTTGATCACTAAAAGCTGGCCGCGCAAAGTTGCAGTTTGTTCATTTAATGGACAAGCTCTCCATATATAAACCAGCTGGAGATGGAAAGTTACATTCATGAGAAATATTCCACCAAGGTTTGCTGCCCTGAATCCTTGAAATGAGGTCAACAGTTGGAGAAGGAAGTCTTAGCCTTAGTTTAGATTTAGAATGCATTATCATCATCATCATTCCTGCCTTTTCCAGGGCTGCCAAGGCAGCAAACAATAGAAGAAGAA
>NW_015216330.1:0-918 GCF_001447785.1 Gekko japonicus | reverse complement strand
AGGGAACCTTTACCTTTACTTTTTACTAATAAAAATATTGGAAATAAGATTAATTTCCAGTTTGCATACCTGT
This sequence comes from Gekko japonicus, assembly GCF_001447785.1. Lineage (NCBI taxonomy): Eukaryota > Metazoa > Chordata > Lepidosauria > Squamata > Gekkonidae > Gekko > Gekko japonicus. Next base: position 845 of record NW_015216330.1, on the reverse strand, counting down.
GCTTTTCCTTGTACTTTGAGACAGTTTGCCTCAGTAAGTAAGTTACTTCCATCTCGTCTCTCCCCCATTATAGGTTTGTGTCTAACAATAAGTCTGTGTTAAAAATTACTTTTGGTGCTTTGGTTCAAGGAGCAATTCCTTGTATTTTTGTGTTCTTTGGCATTCCTTCCTGTGGTCCTGGGGTGGAGCAGTCTGAACCTCTGGGAGAAGCTTCTCCCTATAGGCAGGCAGGGTCACTGCTTCTTCCCTCCTGCGATTCCTGGAGGGGAGGGGCTTCACTCACACTCTTCAGTTTTCGGCCCTGTCTCATGGCAGACGGAAGCCGCTGACTGCACTTATTCCATTTTCTTATTTTAGTTTCTTATTTTGATTTTTCTCACCCAACAAGCCTCCTGGGTTGGCTGCGGGTGGGCCCTTGTTCAGGTGGGCCTTACCAGCCCTTTGGAGACTTATTCGGGAGTGGGAAGGGTTTGCCCCACTGTGCCTTGTTCAGGCACTGGCAAGAAGGCTCGGGGAGCCATTTGCAGTGGCAGGGAACCTCCCCTGCTGCTCCAGCCCCCAGTGGGGTCTCCTTGGCCTCAGGGTCTCCAGCCTTTGGGCCAGGAGCTTCCCCAGTTGCTCGCTGCAGAAGCATCGGTGGCCACCATGGAGGAATGCTAGGAGCCCTCCACCGTGGCTTGGGACACCTCTGGAGCAGCTGAGTCTGGGAAGGAGTTGAGCCCACAAGAACTGGACTACTGCAGCTCTGTGAGGGCATCTGAGCTTTGGTGAGAGACACCCTTTTAAGATCTAAATTACCTTTCCCTGCAGCATTTAACAGGATGGTGCAAACTGAATGGGAACCC
>NW_015216329.1:0-935 GCF_001447785.1 Gekko japonicus | reverse complement strand
AATTGTGGAGACTGTCAACTATCACAAAACAGATGGAGACAATTCACCCATGCGGCATTTGAATGTCTTGAAATGGAGGTTAACTCCAATGGCTGTGTTGGGCTGCTCACTCCACATGGCTTCATCCTGGGGGATGCTCTGTTCTCCCTTTGAAAGAACCACGTTTTGAGGGATGGCTTTGTATTTAAGCTAATTTGATTATCTCCTCTCTTGGGTTTTTAGTTAGTAGTGGTTATCTTTTCTTTCTTCTTAATTGTGGTTCCCCTCCCCTATTTTCATCGTAGTTTTGTAGTCCTTATATAAAATGCAATTAAAAAATCCCCTTCGGGGGGCCAAAAAAAAGAAAAGAAAAAGAAAGAACCAGGTTACATTTGAACCTGCCCTAAGACACACAACTCTCTGCAAATTTTATCTTTTGCCATTATTAATTGGACTCTTCTGCTTATGCATCTTAATATCCCATTTCCTTGGTGGAGAATTTCAATAGGCTAAAGGGCAATTTCATCCGTCCCTCAGACCTTTGCTAACTACTTTCAAGTGATCAAATGATCTGAAGGAATCTCCGTGGGCCAGTGTGGTGCAGTGGTTTGAATTTGCAATCTATCCTGTCATGAAATTGGAGGGGGGGGTGAGCTTGGGCCAGTCAGCCTAACCTACATCACCATAATTCTGGTTTTGCCCCAAAATGGGGAGAGAAGAGCCATGTACACTGCCCTCAGCTCTTTGAAGGATGGCCTTAAAATGTACTGGACAAATACATCTCAACAGCGTTTGGGGCTCTCATCATAGCTCACAGGTACATTTTGTGAGAGAGGCACAATTGTTTTCCTCCATGGGAATGTGAACTTTTTTTCTTTTCTTTTTTTTGAGAAAGACTTTTTTTGAGAAAGGCTTCCTTCAATAGAAAAAAATGTTTCTTTGTTGGAGGAAGTTCT
>NW_015216328.1:0-919 GCF_001447785.1 Gekko japonicus | reverse complement strand
AAAATCTCTGTATATACCCTATTCCCAGACATTTTCCCTAGCTTTATCAACCTTAATTTTGCACAGCAAGTAAAATGCATTAGGCTTTTGTAATCCAAAATTGCATTTTTAGGCCTTTATATAGAAATATTTTTCCAGTTAAATGGTTTTTTAGCTCCCAGTATGCTACTTGAAGAATAATATAAACCAAAAGTATCTGTTTTCATTTTAAGATTGAAAATGTGGTATAAGGGTAGTTGCGGTTAGGGATGGGCATGAACCTTGTCACAAACCTAATTTCATTATGAACATCACGTGGTTTGTGACCTGAGGGTCATGCGATCGCACCTCTAACAAACCTCCCATAGCCCTCCATGCTTTTTGTAGAGATTTGTGTGGTTCGTGCGTCAGACACACTGTCACAGATCAATTAATTGGCAAAACAATGGGGGATGGACTTCCAGGTGAACTCACTGCTTGGACTTCACTCACAAGTGGCGCAGCTTGCAAAAGTCATTTAAAGGGAGCATTCCCTTTAAGTGGTTTTTGCAAGCCACACTGTGTGCGAGTGAAGTTCAAGCGGCGAGTTCACTCACTTCCAGGTGAATTCGCCACTTGGACTTCACTCATGCACAGCAAGGCTTGCAAAAGCCATTTAAGTTATTTTGCAAGCCAAACTGTGTGCGAGTGGAGTCCAAGTGGTGACTTCACTCAGAAGTGAGTGAACTCACCATTTTAACTTCACTTGTGCGGCATGGCTTGCAAAACCCATTTAAAGGACACATTCCTTTTAAATGGCTTTTGCAAGATCTCCTCCCCCCTTCCATTCTGCTGGTCTTGGGGAGCTGCCACTAGCAGAAAGGAAGGAGGGAAAATCTCAGATCCCCACCCCACCCCACTGCATCACAAATCTCATGAAATGAACTGGTTTGGTAAACAG
>NW_015216327.1:0-935 GCF_001447785.1 Gekko japonicus | reverse complement strand
ATTTAGTGTGTGTGACCACAGCCTGAAAGGGCCAAGATTACTCAAGCTGGATCATCCACAATAGTGATGAGTCTTTAAACTATTAGTGCTAGGAATATTTTATGTTAGAAAAGAAAATAGTAAATAGTAAAGTCTTAGATATGTTGCCTTCTGTCTTCTTGCTTTAAAATCCCCAGAAAGAAGCAAGTATGTAAATATACTTTGGTTTGATCAGTTAATTGACTATACAGTTGAAAGGCAATCAACGTTTTTAAAATTAATAAATAAAAACATACATAAAAAATAAAATAAAAAATTGGTTGGTTGACAACCAAAGTAATACTGATTACAACTCCTTCATCATGAAAATCAAGTAAATACATCCTGGTTGTAGTTCAGTCCAAGCCTATCAGCATTTCCACAGTTGTCTTAGAATTTCTTTTAACAGATGTAAATTCAGCTATTCAATGAGTCATCATTATCAGCTCCAGACCAACAGGTTGTAAAAGTTGCCCCTCACTTTTAGATTCTGGCTGTCTCAGATTTTAAAAGAGATCTGATAGTGATGCAGAGCACCAACTATTGAAAGACATTTTCTGAGCTAGAGAAAAAATGGTCCTGAAAGATTATTTTGAAAACGTTGCTTTGTGGGGCAGAAGACATTAGAAGTAACAACTGGGGGTCCTGCAAGGATTTGTGGGGGCATCTCATTTTCCCCTCCCTCACTATATCTCTTTCCCCTTCCTGAGAACCCCCATAGCCTCTCCTCTTTTCCTGCTTCCTTCTCTTTTTTCCACCCACCAGCTAACCCACCTTTATCTGCCCCCCATCTTCAAATTTCCTCTTTTGCCACTCACTCTGGCAGCCTCTGCCCAGGAAAAATATGGCTCAGTTGTGCAGTGCCAGCTGAAATGGGCCATTTTCACTGGAAGGAACCTGCAAGGACTTTGGGGGGG
>NW_015216326.1:0-1185 GCF_001447785.1 Gekko japonicus | reverse complement strand
CCTCAGGAGTTAATCCTGTTGTATTGAAAAGTGTCAGCCTCTTGATGCAGCCTCAGTGTTCTGTTAGGACCAAACCAATGCTTAACTTCTTCTTTATTTTCTTCAAATTATCCTGGGGGAAAACCCATGGTATTTTAAATGAAAAGCGACATGAAGCTGAACAGAATATTATTTTTTAAATTTTTAATATTTGTAAGTTTTTAATTTAATTAATGTGTGACAGGCAGGAATTCATCAGGTGCCGCTCCTTCCATTGTCTCACGGGAGGGGGGAGCTTGCTACCTGTTGAATTGCAGAACCACCGTCAAGAACTGTCAGGTCTTCAGCATTTCTTTGTTCCTTGCTCTGGCACAAGCCCATCCTGTGCATCGTTGCCAGCTCCTTGCGAAGGGTTCGTTCACATGTTCAAATTAGAAAGTAGACAGTGCCTTGACTTGATGACAGGAATTGGTTTGGGGCGGGGGGAGGGGTCTTTCCCTCACTCATGCTATGGTCTGTCTGGGCTTCACGCTGGCAACTGGAAATCATTTGCACGCTAACTTCAACAGGCTGTCTTTTGTCTCAGATGAGAACCAGTTAAACCTGCTACTTCGTTTTTTAGTTTTAATGTATCCTTTTCAGTGGTGGCTCAAGTAGTTAAAATTCTGAACTGCAGGCTGTGGAAGGTCGGTAGTTCAGCAGTTCGAGACCCGGGTTGCCGCATGACGGAGTGAGCTCCCGTCTCTAGTTCCAGCTCCTGCCAACCTAGCAGTTCGAAAGCAAGAAATTGCAAGTAGATAAATAGGTACCGCTTCGGTGGGTAGGGAACAGCGTTCCGTGCGCCTTGGTGTTTAGTCATGCCGGCCACATGACCACGGAAACGTCTTCGGACAGCGCTGGCTCTTCGGCTTGGAAACGGAGATGAGCACCGCAACCCTAGAGTCGGACTCGACTGGCTTTCGAGCAAGGGAACTTTTACCTTTACCTTTATCCTTTTCAGAAGATGATTTCAGCAGCTCGAGGGGTGGTGGTAACAGCTACTTTGGAGTGACTGGCAACTCTCTTTTTACTGACCCGTGTCCTGGTTTTAATGGTGTAGCGGTTAAGAGTGTCGGATTAAGATCTGGAAGACCCATGTTCAAATTCCCAGTCACGCCATGGGAGCTCAGTGGGTGATCTTGGGCCAGTCCCACTCTCTCAGCCCAA
>NW_015216325.1:0-1170 GCF_001447785.1 Gekko japonicus | reverse complement strand
AGGGAATCCCCCAGTCCTTTGTATTTACTAATCCCTGCTTATGCTCTTTCTGGCTTTTTAAAAGTTTGCCTGAGCGGGGAGGGGGGGGAGAGGCATCTTTTGTCTTTGGGGAAGGAGGGCAAGAAAACAGAACAGGGAGGGAGCGTCAACCTAAAGAGAGAAGGGCGGAAACAGGGGGAGGGCCGTGGACTGCACTGAAATACCCACAGAAAACAATTCTACTTTAGAAAGGATTAGCGATTCAAAAGGAGATGAGAACAAAGAACTGCAGCAAAAGGAGTTTTGCTAGTTGCAGGGCAACAGTGTGCTGGAAGCGGTCTGAATGCAGATTCCTGTAAAACAAATGGAGAAACAGGGAAAAGGCCTGGCACAAACCGGAAGTGAAAGCGGGAGGGGATGCAGAATGGAAGAATAGGATGCGCTCAGAAACAGAGGCAAAATACGGGTGCAGAAATGGCCTGCATTTGTTTTCTATGTTAAGAACATAAGAACATAAGAGACGCCAATGTTGGATCAGGCCAAAGGCCCATCCAGTCCAACACTCTGTGTCACACAGTGGCCAGAAATACCAGTGCCATCAGGAGGTCCAGCAGTGGGGCCAGGACATTAGAAGCCCTCCCACTGTTGACCCCCCCAAGCACCAAGAAGACAGAGCATCACTTGCCCCAGAGCCCCTAGCTATACCTTGTGGCTAATAGCCACTGATGGACCTCTGCTCCATATGCTTATCTAATTCCCTTTTGAAGCCGTCCATGCTTGTAGCAGCCACCACTTCCTGTGGCAGTGAATTCCAAGTGTTAATCACTCTTTGGGTGAAGAAGGACTTCCTTTTATCCGGTCTAACCCGACCGCGCAGCAATTTCATGGAGTGCCCACCAGTTCTTGTATTGTGAGAAAGGGAGAAAAGTACCTCTTTCTCTACCTGCTCTACCCCATGCATAATCTTATAAACCTCAATCATGTCACCCCTCAGTCGTTGTTTCTCCAAGCTAAAGAGCCCTAAGAATGTTCTTGCCAAACAGCAGTAGACACGACCCGCAAAAGGATGCCTGTTGTTCTCTACTGAAGAAGCTGGCTGTTGAATCTATTATACTTCCATTTTTGCCTTTAAGCATGAGCCTAGGACAAACAATATCACATTCTTTGCCTTTGTTTCCAGACGGTTCACCA
>NW_015216324.1:0-960 GCF_001447785.1 Gekko japonicus | reverse complement strand
TGCTTTCGAGACCGCTGGGTAGGCGGGAAGTTCTGCAGTTCTGCTGCTGCTGCACCATCGTAGGTTTGCAGCTTACAGATACACACCCGTACAGCATACTCAGGATTGCAACAGCAGAGACATTTTGATGCAATAATTCAGAGCAAGCGGTATCAGTTATCAGACACTGTTAAATAAACAAAATATTGCAAGAGTGCTGATGTTTTAAGCATGTTTTTATTTTAAGTTTAAAAAACCCTTTGTGTTTGTGTCCTTTATACAGTTTGTAACTCCGCTACCTGCCATGATATTTTATGACACACATGGCCCGGACAAACAAGGTCTCATTTATGTCAGTTCTGGCCCCCATAACAAATGAGTTCAACACCCCTGTCCTAGAACAACCAGAACTTGACGCTTTCCAGAAGCATGGAGCTTGTGTGTGGGCTCTGTGGGGCAGAACTTGGATTGAATCTTGCAATAATTTAAAGGGAATAAAACATTTTTACTTTTCACTTAACATCGTATCATGTAACAAAACACAGAACTTAGTAACACAACAGGACAGTGATCTTTTAAAGTCCAAACAATTAACTTTTCCCTCCTTCACAGCTTGCCACCCCAAAAGTCCATCTCTTTCCTCTTGCTGGTGGCCCAAGAAGTCTCCAGCTGAACACTCTGCCCAACAGCTTCCACGATGAAGGTCCCAAATGAACTCCCCGTTAGAGAGCATGGCCCCCAAACATAAATTCTACAATTAACAATTTAGAACAAAGGTCTCCCTCCCTTACTAGTTTCCATACACAAATCATAGTAAAGGTAAAGGTAAAAATTTCCCTTGCTTGAAGGCTAGTCGAATCCGACTCTAGGGGGCGGTGCTCATCTCCGTTTCCAAGCCGAAGAACCAGCGCTGTCTGAAGATGTTTCTGTGGTCATATGGCTGGAGTGACTCAATGCTGAAGTGCACAGAACGCTGTTACC
>NW_015216323.1:0-942 GCF_001447785.1 Gekko japonicus | reverse complement strand
TCCAGTCACCACCCGGAGGTTGGCAACCTGCATTGTTTGAACCACTCGCCACCCCTGTCCAGTTCCCCACAGGCCCTGTTCCCGGGCCACTGGTGCCTTCTCTACCTCATGCGTTGGCTCTGGGCCGCCTGCAGCCCAGCGTTTCACCCTTGGCAACCGCTGAGGAAACAGAAGGGCTTAATATCGAGGTTGCTTCGCTCTCCGCCTACGAATGAGAACGGAGAAGATCTCTCGTGCCCTGCCTGCCACCGTGTCCCATCCCCATCCCAGGGGCCAGACCCACAGAATCGTAGAGTTTCCCTCAGAGTGGTTGAGTCGGAACTGTCTCTCCTGCGAAGGCCTTCCCACCCAGCTTCCGAGCTCCACTGGACGACGGGAAACTCATGGGGAGCCTCGCCAGGCCGAGTGGAAACGTGGAAGGAACGGGAGAGGTTACATTCGCTCCAGCCGATAATCAAAACCAAAGCGGAGGAGAAGGCGCACAGAGGAAGAGAGAAGAGAGCCCACGTCCGAGAGACGAACCGAGGGGAGGGAGGCCAGCTCGGATCTGAAGGCGGCCACAACAAATATTCCTCTCTGAGGGAAAAATCCAGTCTTTGGCCAACTGTAGGAAGCTCTTGACTTTTGAGGGTAGCTTATTAATCCCAGACGCTTCCTGTGAATCATAGCCACACAGTCACTTTGGACAAGCTCTGGGAGAGATACGCTTTCCAGCATAGACGAAGGCCGGGGGGTTAGCTAAGAACAGGGAGAGGAGTCCTTCGGGGGATTCCGTCTCCTGGTTTGGCCTCCAGCAGATCAGACGCCTCTCCTCTTTGACCTTGCTCAGTTCCCACTGAGAAACACAGGAATGCTTGTCTTCCTCAGAGGTGCTGTTGGAAGCACCCGTCTGTGAGGGACGGAGGTTTTAGGGTCATAGCGTTGGAAGGGACCTCTGGGGTC
>NW_015216322.1:0-939 GCF_001447785.1 Gekko japonicus | reverse complement strand
AATTACAATAATTAATATGAAAACATAAGCCTCCCATGCAGAACAGAGATACTGAAACATACTGAAAGTGGGATCCTTACATATCATAAAGTTTTTCGGCTACAAGGCTGCTCTAAAAAAACTGTTTAACTTTATAAGCTATATGATAAAAATCAACAAATGAACTTTGAGAGAGATTCCAGGTCACTACTGTTTTTGGCATTGTAACTTTCTAGTGATGTGGTTTGACTTTTAAGTATATAGCAGGATAACACTTGTCTTTTGCAATGGAAACTATAAACAAGGATTATAATGGCAACAAAGACTTTAAAACCTACTTTCAAGAAGAAAATGAACCAAAGGAGATGCAGACAGATGATTTAGCTGATGAAAACCTGACTCATTTCACACAGGACGATCTTAAATCAATGATAGTGGCTACAATCAAATCAGGAATTAAGGACACCTGTGAGGAGCTATGCATTCTAAATCAGAACACTACAGAGGAATCCGCAAGTAAAAGGGACAAATTATTATATCCAAATTTCAAAGACAAAGAACTAAATTGTCAGCAGGAAGAGGACTTAGTAAGAGAGACCCAGGTACATTACAAAAAGACTTTTATAGCAAGAAAGGAAGATAAGATGTTTAGAGAAGGTGGACCTTTAAAACTGAAGGCACTGTCAGCTACAGAGACAGTTAAACAGGGGAAGAAAAAGACAAGAATCTCTAATGTAAAGCACATTTATGAATTTCATAAAGGGAAAAATGTAGAGAAAATAATAGATCTAAGATGACTACTATTCCATTTCAGAAGGCAAATAGGAAAGAACAAATGCATTTAAATAGTTACTTAGGTTTAATATTGTTAATTGCCAATCCAATTTCTATGGTTTACAAAGGGAAAAAACATAGGGACAACATCTTACATTTGAAAAGGTATTTGGCAAAAAAGAAAAA
>NW_015216321.1:0-933 GCF_001447785.1 Gekko japonicus | reverse complement strand
GTGCTATCTCTGCAGACTGGAGTGTTTCTACACAGGGAATCTCTGGCTGGTTCTACCTTCTATGACAAGGCAGGAACAAGATTGTTTGTTTCCCATCCTCTTCTGCCTGCTCCACAGTTACCTGAGTTCCATAAATTAATCATCTTCATTTTCGGGACTATTAGTACGGATAGGAACTGACAAGAAAAAGACATCCTGTTTTGGCCAGTTTTTTTTTTTTTAAACCTTTGAGTCAGTTGCCAGCATTTTTTGTGTGGTATTTGGTAGCCTGTAGAACATTCCTACCAGCAGAGGCTTGGCAGCTCCCTTGCTTCTTGCAGTTTGCTGGTGGCAGCAGAGAAGAAAGGTTGTGGGGTTCACCGCTTCTTTGTGGGAGCATTCCCTACTAACCATCACTAAATCTAAGCTGCAGATGAGGCTGATCATCACTGCTCAATGTGGTGAAATGTTTCACAGTGGTCAAACCTGATGAGGAAATGGGATTAAATTTCCTACTCTTCTTCCTCTGAGTGATCAGCCAAGAAGAACTGCAAGGCTGGATTTCACCTCTGACTTGAATCATAGAGTTGAGAGGGGACAGAATGGTCATCCAGTCTGGCCCTTCTCTTATGTGAGACTACCGATGCACCTGCCACCAAGAGCCCGTGATACGGGCTGTGTCCTTGGCATAGAACATGGGAAAAACCCTGTTACATGACTTTTAAGAGCCACACCTGATTCCAAAAGCACTCTGGGCCAATTTGAATATCTCCATTTCAATTTCTTTTCTCTCTTCTCAGAAACAAACCCTTAAGTTACACCAGATTTTCAGAGAAATATTAACATATTTCAACCTTGAGTCCCCCTGAGAAATGTGGGATATGAATGAAAATATGTAAATAATTGAAAATTATTGCAATCTAGAAGTTCATAGAATCTTAGAGCTGGAAGGGA
>NW_015216320.1:0-950 GCF_001447785.1 Gekko japonicus | reverse complement strand
AAATCTCCAGGAGTTTCCCAATCTGGACCCGGCAAACCTAACCCCCCCCAATCCACTGCCAGTGCCCAAGGGGGGACCTGGCAACCCTCTTGGGAGACCTTGGGCCAGTCAGACACTCTCAGCCTGGCCTACCTCACAGGGTTGTTGTGGGGAGGAAATGGAGGACAGGAGAATGATGTGAGCTGCTTTGGGTCCCTCCCTACTGGGGAGAAAGTCAGGGTGTAAACGGAGCAAATCAATAAGCAAGCCGTTCCGGGCCACAGATCCCAGCTCTGCTAGAGCCCCCCCCCCTTCATAACACTTAGGACAGCCAGTCACCAACTTTCTTTCTAAGCCAATTTAGATTGCTGGGACCCAGTAGGCAACGGACTGTTTACCTGTGTGCTTATGCATCTCTCCAGGACACCTTGTACACTAAAGGGCTCTACAATATAATAACAAGCAATATTAACCATAATTCGTTTCAGCAGATAGAATCAAGATGGATAGCTATGTTAGTCCGTCTGTAGCAGTAGAAAAGAGCAAGAGTCCAGTAGCGCCTTAAAAGACTAACAAAATTTGTGGCAGGGTAGGAGCTGTTGTGAGTCTGAAGAAGTGAGCAGTGACTCAGGAAAGCTCATACCCCGGCACAAATTTTGCCTGTCAGAATGCTGCTGACCACACACACTAAATAATCCACTTTCAGTCCACTTTCCAACTGGATTTTACTGTGTGAACTGGCCGAATCCAGTTCTAAAGTGCATTGAAAGTGGATTATTTCGTGTGTGTGATCGCAGCCTTTAAGCGGCTACTGGACTCTTGCTTGTCCCAGCAGGTGTTTTTAGTGGGGCACCCCTAGAGTGTAACAGCACTTTCCATTCCCCCACCAAAGCAACTTCCTTTCTACTTTGCGTTTTTAAAAGTATTTTGTCCTCAGGATTACCCCCCCCCCACACACACACCCCGGCAAC
>NW_015216319.1:0-941 GCF_001447785.1 Gekko japonicus | reverse complement strand
AACCTTCAGGATATCTTATTTCATGTCACGTTTATTGCACCCTTGTGTAGTTACTATTTTTTCTTTCCATATAACAATCATGTAAAAATGGCCTTGTGAATTGGCCCTAAATCTGAAAAGAAAAACTAGGCAAATATTTTACAAGTTGTGCTGACATCTGCCCTCCATTTTGGATGCAAGCCAAAGAAACAGAAAGGAACCACACACATGCACACCAATTTTAAGAAACACTGGCCCCGGTCACACGAGAGGTTTTGGCCTGGGAGAGGGACGGATCGGGGGTGGAGAAAACGGGCGCGAGCACACCGCAACATCTGGGAATTGGCGTGCACCCGTCCCCGATCCGGCCCTTCAAAAATGCGCATGGAAAAATAACCACCCCCAGAGGAGGACTTACTGGATAAGCCGCAGCAAGTGCGGCCGTCAGATCGCCGGCGCGCTCGTCTTCTGGAGCAACCCAGGCTCCCGGCCGAACGGCGCTTGCTCACACACGCGCAGTTCGGCAACCTCTCTCCCCCTTCCATAGCTTCCCCCCGGCATCTGATCGTGCCGGGAAGGAACTGCGCGGCGGCTCAGGGGATCTATGTGTTCCCGCCGCCGCGTGTTTCTTTTGGTGCAGCTTTAAAAAGCCACACTTTGCCCGTTCTTTTCCCCCACGTGTGGCAGGGGCCACTGAACTACTGAGATGCCACAGCACAAGCTACATAATTCAACTATGGATTATATGCTGTGGTGTTTGGGAGTTTTGTTTCTTACAGTTTCATATTTGACACTTGCAGGACATCCACATCCCAGAATTAGAATGGATCAGTGCAGGTATTTTGTAACTGAAAGGAAAAGACTCACTCTCCATTCAGTTGAAGTAAAGTAAAAGATAGAGTATCTGTCTGTTGTTTAGAATCAATGCATAGAGTGAGCTTTAAAAATGTAAAACAAACAAT
>NW_015216318.1:0-944 GCF_001447785.1 Gekko japonicus | reverse complement strand
TTTCTTCAAGTGTCTAGCCTTTCTCTCTCGCTTTCCTTGTACCCAGCTCACATTTGATAGGTGTAGCTTGCGGAGGATCCATTCTATAAACTTTTGAACCTGTGACTGATGTTTTCCCCAAAACATTTTCCTGTCTTGACCTGTTGGGTTTGCAGTGCTACAGTGGCACTGGTTCTGCTGGGGTCATTGTACCAGTTCTGCTGGACTTGCAAAAATTCCCCCCACCTTCACTTTCTACTGCCAAGATTCTCTTGTTTAATTTTAGTCCTATGGAAACATTGGATGATGGGGACACCTTATCTGGGGGGTTGTGTGTTGCTTAACATCCAGTCTTGTGAAACTTGCGATCACTATTTTGTGATGCGTTGACTAGTGTTAGTTAGTAAAAGTTAGTACAAAGGCAGACTCCTAGCTCACAAAAATGCCTTGTAGATGTTTGGGATGGTCTGCTCTTGGGCTTCAAAATGGAGACCAGAAGCCCTCCCAAATGCTGTGATGGAATATTTTTGGTCATCAAGTAACAGCTGACTAATGGTGGCCCTGGAGGGTTTCCAAGGCAAGAGACTTTTGGAAGTGGTTTGCCATTGCCTGCCTCCACATCCACCCTGCTTAGCTTCTGAGATAAGATGAAATCAGGCTACCCTGGGGCTATCCAGGTCAGGGCAATGTGACTAGCCCAAGGTCATCCAGCAAGCTTCCATGACACATTCAAACCTGGGTCTCCCAAATCCTAGTCCAACACTCTAACCACTATGCCACACTGGCTCTCATAATGTTGGAATTTGAATCTTTTTTACTAGTTAAATAGATTTTTACTAGTTAAATAGTTAAATAGATTTTTCAGTACTGGAGACATCACCCATTATCCCACAGGCATCTGCCCAGCCCAAGGAAGTTGAGTTTCACTAATCAATGCCTCCTTCCCCCCCCCCCTTTTTACTCAA
>NW_015216317.1:0-934 GCF_001447785.1 Gekko japonicus | reverse complement strand
GCCCGCCGATGGTCGCTGATTGCCCGGAGTGCCGAGACTGTGCCGCCAAGAAGGAGAGAAAGCCGCTGTCCGGGTGCTGCTAGGTAACCCCTCCCCGCACAAATTGTGGCCCTATTTAGGATTCGACTACAGACGTAGTCTAATGTAAACTGCTCTGATACCCATTAGGGGTCATGGGCGGTATAGAAATCACACGTAAATAAATAAAAAAATAAATATATCTTCAATAAGGAATCTTTAAAGTTCTGAAACAGTTAAATTTACAAAGAGATTAAACTGCGTGGTTGCCTAAGTAAGAGATTCCTGTCAGCACTAAAACTGACAGAGTGTGTGACACAGTTGACAAATATAGTTACAAGAACCTTATTCCCAGCCAGTTACATAATATCCAACCTTTAGTTTTGTTCCTCTTCAAATAAATCCTTTTTTTTTTAAGTTTATCCCAGAAGCCTGATCCATTATTCCTCTGGAAACACATAGTCCCTCGAAAGGCCAGACCCTGGGTCACAATACCAAAACCAGAAACAGAAAGTATAAAGGTTTGGAAAGCCTAAAATATTCCTGGTGGCAGCCAGATACCCATAGGAAAATAAAACATAAGAACCCTTTTAAAGGGAAACCAGACCTCCCCAGAGAATAGGTCGTCACAGTACCACTCTGGCTTTGTTGATCTGTTTCCCTACTACATCCGGTGGATATTGTAATTCCAAGAATGTCTGCTGTTGATCCTGCAGGTGAGCATCTCTGCTTGAGGGATCAGAACAGATGAGGCTGTAGCATAGAGCCTGGCTGTAGACAATGGATGGTTCAGTGTGTTTAGGATGGTGACTAGAGGCCAAAAGAAAGGATAGTAACTGGAAGCATGCAGGAAGAAAGGCAGCGAACAAATGTTTTAAATAAATAAGTAAACTTCAACTATAACTAGCCTATCCTA
>NW_015216316.1:0-949 GCF_001447785.1 Gekko japonicus | reverse complement strand
AAATGTCCAAACTGGACAGGGGACGGAGAGTTGCCTCTCCAGCAATGTTCCCTCTAAGATGTGGAGTCTTGTGAGCCAAAATTCTACTTTGTGAGCGACTGGCGTTAAAGTTATGAGCAAACAATTTGGCTACTGAATAAATTAGTTTGCTCTGGAGCCACCCTTCCTGAGCCAAGACAAAAATGTGTGAGCTGGAGGCTCAAAAACTGTGAGCTAGCTCACACTGACTCAGCTTAGAGGGAACACTGCTCTCCAGTCTCAATAGCTAGTTCACTATCGCTTTAAAGGCTGTCTTTAAAATGACTGTCATTTGGAGAATGCACGAAGAGCCCTTGTGGGTAAGAACTAAAGCTCATGTGATTCAAGCATCCTCCTCTTTTCCACAGTGATCAAATATATGCCTTCAGGGCTGCGATCACACCAGGGGCAGATTAACCATGAAGCAGACTAAGCACTTGCTTAGGGCATCAGGGCCAAAGGGGGCACCACAAAGTTGGGAAAAGGGTGAAAAGCTTAGCTCCTACAGTATATTGTGTTATCATATGAATACATTTTTGTATGGCTGCAACCTGCATTGTATATCTGGTCAGACAGGTCAACAACTAAAATGGACTGGCGGTCAATGTGGAAAGGAGGGGGGCACCAAGATTGGTCAGTGCTTCGGGCACCAGTGAGCCTTCATCTGCCCCTGGATTACACGCTCCAGTAGATCCGACATAGGTGTGAGTGCCCGACGGATCTAAAGGGCGTGATCAGACAGCAACATCTGGGAAGCGTCCCACAGTCATTGGCAACCCGTGCCGCTCCACCGCAGAAGCGGAGTAAAAAGACACCAGAGAAAATGTGGTAGTAAATGGGTTGCGACGGGCCACGGATGGACTTTCCCGTCTGATCATGCAAGCATGCATGCATGCTGTTGGGACGGCTGAGGGGTGACACGATCGAGGTT
>NW_015216315.1:0-928 GCF_001447785.1 Gekko japonicus | reverse complement strand
ATTTGAAATAAATAATCCTTTACACATTGATGCCTGCCAAGTAACCCTCTGGAAGTATTAAGCTCAGTTATACTGAGTCAGTATTGAACTGGGCTATATCTTTTTTTTTTAACGTACCCATAAGGTACACTTTTATTATTTTTTCACATTATACACCAACAAGCAAACATACTACATAACAAACATCCACTTACACACATAAAACATACAAAGAGATCAGTATATTTTCTTATAACTCTATTACCATATTTAAAGAATTTCTATAAGTTTGCTTAAGTTTCTGTATACTCTTATCTTTTTACCATAGTTTCTATTTAACTATAAAAGATTAATAATACCAAAAATTTCATTACTTTAAACTATGCATTTATATTGTACCAATTCATACAGTTTCTTCCACGACTTTTGAAATGTTGGGTCCGTTGCCCCTCTCATCAACGATGACATTTTGTCATTTTCAGCCGTTTCCAACAGTTAATCACATATTCTTGCTTCTTTGGTGCTTCCATTTGTTTCCAATATTTTGCATATAATATTCTTGCTGCCGAACTGGGCTATACCAATGGGGCCCTTTCTGCCCTCTCCTTCTAATCCATGTTCATCACGGTGTCCTCCAAGCAAGTCTGCACTTAAACTGAATTCAACCTTCTTTTAAATCCAGGTCCCCCCCCCAATTCTGCACTAAAATCAAGTTCAACCTTCTTTTTATTCCGTTTCCCCCTTCCCATTCTGCATCACATCACCTTCCTTCTGTGGTCAGCCCAATTTCAGCCGGCTGTTGCCCTGGGTTATTTGGATGCTGTTTTGCCATGGACATAAATTGCCTCGACTAGAACACTGATACAATCTATAGTGCCAGGCAAATGCAGAAAAGACCCAAGCAGGCCCGTCGCTACAGTGTGGGGCATCTTGGGGCCAGGCCCCCTGA
>NW_015216314.1:0-962 GCF_001447785.1 Gekko japonicus | reverse complement strand
CCACCACCTGGAGCCTGGCAACCCTACCTTCGCTTCTTCAGATACCAGTGTGTATGAACTGTTCTTGGGTTATTCTCACCTCCCTTCTACAATCCCAGCCCAACTGCATTATTTTGTCTTACTAGGGATCTTGGCTACTAGACTGCTGGACTAGACTAGACTCTACTGTACTGTAAATGATGATGATGATGACAAGAGAGGTTATGCAGGGAGTTGGAGAAGGAGAAGGAGAAAGAGAAGAAGGAGAAGAGGAGGAGAAGGAGGAGAAGAAGAGGAGGGGGAGGAGGAGAAGGAGAAGAAAGAGAAGAAGATATTGAATTTATACCCTGCCCTTCACTCAAAGTCTCAGAGCGGCTTAAAAACTCCTTTCGCTTTTCCTCCCCACAACAGACACCCTGTGAAGTGGGTGGAGGTGAGACAGCTCTTTCCAGAACTGCCCTTGAGAGAACAGCTCTGACAGAACTTTGGCTGGCCCAAGGTCATCCAGCCAGGTGCAAGTGGAGGAGTGGAGAATCAAACCCAGTTCTCCCAGATTAGAGGCCGTGCACTTCACCAGGACACCAAACTGTAGATGACCCTTCAGGGCACTTTCAGCTCTATGTTTATAACAACAACAAGGACAACAACATGCTTGGGGGTCAGTCGGTGGAGCCACCAGTGGCCGCGTGGCCATCCAGCACTTCTGCCCTGCTCACCCCCCCCCAGGCACGGGTCGTGAGTGTGACATCGGGGACGCTACCTCTGTGCAGCCTCATTGCCAGCTCTTGCTTTACACCCAGAATGTTGAGAGACGAAGGGGAAATTTGGGCACTTTCCTTAAGAGGCTGAACTCAAACAGGGCTGAGTTAAACCGGTAATCCCTGGACCTCCCTCCGGCTCCCCGACTTATTTCGACCCTCGTTCCCAGGAGTTTCTGTAGGGCAGAGCAGGCTGGGATGGGTGCTGCTGCCTCCAGTGCCCCC
>NW_015216313.1:0-945 GCF_001447785.1 Gekko japonicus | reverse complement strand
TATGTCAGAAAGTTAGCATTTCTTGATATTCAACATTATTAGGAATTATTTCACGTGAGGCAAAATGTGTCAAGTCTGGGAAATAGCTTTCTGTAAAACCAGAGATTTTGTGTTATATTTGTGACTTTCTGCTGTTTTACCCATTATGAATTGATCCCATATTTTCTCAAACTGTAAAGACATTGATGGAACTTCATTGGAACACCACTTTGAGGCTATTGTAATTTGCGCTGCTGCTAGCAGCAAGCAGACAAGTGACCACTTTATGGGACTACATGTTGGATTGGTCCAGTGCTGCGGTAAAAGGACTTCTGGTTCAAAAGGTAAGTCAACCTCAGTTATATTATTTATATGAAACACTCTTTTTTCCCACTATAATTGAATTGAACATGCCTACAGGACCACCAACAATTCATAAAGGTGCCTGCAAGGCCACACCCTTTCCAGTTTAAACTGCTAATTGATTTATGCATATGATGTAATTTTTTCTGGGTGTAGTACCAGCATGTCATGATCTTCAGAAATTGGAAATGTGCATTAAAAGTTTTAGAACTGTTGTTAGGAGAGGACCAAATTTATTTGCTTTGTTGAGGGATGGAGTGATCTTGCATGCTTTGCATGATGCAACTATGAAACCAGTTCTGAAGACACTTTCTATGGACCTAAATAATCTTGGTAGGTATTTCCCAACTACTACTATCCACTTTTGGCAGAAGGCACTCATGGGTTTTAGTTATTCAAGACTAGAATTTGATGATGTGGGGTAAGATCCATTTCCAACCTGGTTTTAGAACCACATCTGCTTTGGTTACCCTGGCGAAGACCTTTGCTAGAGGCTGTGAAAATGCAATATTTTTGACTCTCCTGAACTAGTCAACAGTTTTCAGTGTCCATCACCCTTGATATCCTTCTGGACTGGCTTGTTAGGACAGGTGTTGATTACAT
>NW_015216312.1:0-965 GCF_001447785.1 Gekko japonicus | reverse complement strand
CAAAGAAGTATGCCAAGCCAGATGCAGACTACAGAAGCCTTCTGCCCCTGCCCCTCTGCATCCACACAAGCACTGTGATGCAGACCAACAGCCCTGGCCTCCATGAACACAGACAGTAGCAGCCCTGAAGAGTATTCATGTTCTGACAGAGGACCAATGTTCCTGCACAGAAGCCATGAAGAAATCTCTTCTTCACCACATAGCATTTTCCTCCCCCGTCCCCAGTCATTCTTGAACAAAGACTGTTGCCCAGCTAAAGACAAAAGAAATGATTAAGCCCTCCTGATACCTATCCAGATAACACCTCTGCCAAGCATCTGATCATTAAGGAGAAGCACTGGACCAGGGCTGTGATTAGATCCCTCTATCCTCTCCTTTGTCTCATCCCCTTTCCCAAGAGGTGTCACTCCCTGCCAACCATCAACCCTAAATTGCCCAACTGTCACTTCCTTTTGTCTCACCCATTCAGAGTATACCCTGTTTTCCCGAAAATAAGACCTACCCCAAAAATAAGCCCTAGCAGGATTTCTATGCATTTGTGGTATAAGCCCTCTTCACCCCTTCCTACCTTTTTGGTTCTATTCTCAGCCAGTTTGGAATCATTCACGTGTGTCGCTGGCCGACTCATGATCCACCCCCCCCCTAATTTGTTTCTTTTTCACTGCATGATCTACTCATCTCATCGGACAGGTAATGTATCACGCCCCAATGATATGCAAATGTCACTATCTTTTCAACCCTATTTTCTTAGTCTTGTATTGTGTGTGTGAGTCACGTGTGTCGCTGGCCGACTCATGATCCACCCCCCCTAATTTGTTTCATTTTCACTGCATGATCTACTCATCTCATTGGACAGGTAATGTATCACGCCCCAACGATAATCCTGCTCATGCAAATGTCACTACCTTTCTTAGTCCTGTATTGTGTGTGTGAGTCCCTTGCTTATTATTATTGTATGCTTGAGA
>NW_015216311.1:0-1163 GCF_001447785.1 Gekko japonicus | reverse complement strand
TCCCCTCGTGTGAACGGGACCTTAGTTTGCCTGTGGTAAAGTTTATATTTTGTATCCTTCGAATGAGACAGGCATACATTAAAAATATCTCTGGGGCTAAGTACTAGCGGGGCTGTTGTTTTACTACTTTCGACAAGGAGCTCTGGGGCAAACAGGGGCTCTGATTTTAAAACAGGAACAGGAAACACCAGCCAGGGCTGGTGTTCCCTCTAAGCTGAGTTAGTGTGAGCTAACTCACAGTTTTTTAGCCTCAGGCTCACGCGTTTCTGTCTTAGCTCAGGAAGGATGGCTCCAAAGCAAACTAACTTATGTGGTAGCCAAATCGCTTGCTCACAACTTTATAATGCCAGTAGCTCATAAAGTAGGATTTTTGCTCACAAGACTCCATAGCTTAGAGGGACAAAATCAGGCTAGCCTGGACTATCCAGGTCAGGTTATGTGGCTTCCAACCCTCAGCTTTTTCATGCATGTCCCCAGGGCTTTTTTTGTAGAAAAAGCCCAGCAGGAAATCATTAGCATAACAGGCCACACCCAACAGCAGAAATCCATTAGTATATTAGGCCACACCCCTGAGAGCACAGCTCATTGGCATATTAGGCCACACCCCACATGTTACCAGAAGTGTGGTCATCCAGCCACACCCACCTTTTGCTTCTTATTCTGTTTACCCTGTTTGTTGTCCAAACCCAGGGCTTTTTTGTAGCAGGAACTCCTTTGCATGTTAGGCCACACACCCCTAATGCAGCCAATCCTAATGAGTTTCTGATGTTGGGTGTGGCCTATTATGCTAATGAGTTCCTGCTGGGTGTGGCCAACTTGGAAGCCAGCCGGAACTCCGTTCCTGTGCGTTCCTGCCCCAAAATAGCCCCGCATGTCCCTGATGTGACACAGAGAAATTTCTCGAATTAATATTCTCAGGAATTGTATGTGCTTTGCATATTAGGTTTTATGAGTGGACTAAAGGCGGACCCAGATGTAATGACACAAGCCTGCCAGCAAAAATGGAAGCCCCGTGTCTCATTCTCCCCTAAGAATCTATCGGTGCCGCATAATGCAACATCATAGGGTGAATTTTCCCATCAACGGCAGCTATGTGGACGAGGTGCAGAAATTTGCAGTGCAGTGGCAATGTCATTAGACACCGCGGCGGATGAGCATGCGTT
>NW_015216310.1:0-955 GCF_001447785.1 Gekko japonicus | reverse complement strand
TTTGTTATGAGGTAGATGTTGTTTGGGTTAGGTGTGGGGCCAGCCCTCCCCCACCCGGCAGAGGAGGCCATCTTCCTATCCAAGGGCCAAGGGAGCTACCTGCAGGCTGCATTCTAGATCACCCAGAGAGGAGGAGGAATAGGGGGACATGGAAGGGGGACAACACTTGAAGGCCTGGATTTTACTGTGCCAGGTCCAGAGTGCGGTGGCCCAGCAGGAGGAGGCTGACCTTCAGGAAAGCCAGCTCATCCACCCTGGCTGGGTCCAGGTGGGAGTAGTGGGGGCTGAGAATGTCTCCCAGGTGGGAGAGCACCCTCTCACTCTGGATGCTGGAGGGAGGCCAGGAGAGGAAATTTATGGCCACACAAGAGATGTGAGACCAGAAGACGTCTTTCTGTGGCCAGTATTCCAGGGGATTGGCACTGGTGGGCTCAGAGGACTCAGCGAGCTACTCCCTCACGATCACTTCTGCTGAATCCTCTGGCATAGCACACCTGGCTTCTTTGCCACTGCTGCTGATCTCCCACTTCACTACCGACAACCAGTAAGAGGGCATCTGCCTGGCTGAGCTCTTGGAGGCAGATGTGCTGGTCTGTGACTCCTCCTCCTCAGCTTCTTCCACCCACTGTTCTCTTTGGCCACGTCTGCTGGCCTGAAGCCTCTGCACTTCTTTTCAGAGCTCACACTTCCACTCCATGAGCTCTGGATTATGGAAAGTAATGCTGCCTTTAATCCGTGGGTCACAGATACAGGCCAGCTTGCACTCCTGTTGTTTGCAGAGAGTATGTAACCTGTTGGTGATGCCCATCTGCAACCTCTCTGCCAGGGCAGAGTACATCCACCTCCTCCTGGCCTGGCTGCAGTGCAGAGGCTAGCACCTGGTCCAGCTCTCTAATCAGCCCTTATGGGAGCAGAGCACATTGGCAGTGTCCTGGAAGGGCTTCAGGATATGCAC
>NW_015216309.1:0-932 GCF_001447785.1 Gekko japonicus | reverse complement strand
GATTACAAAACCATATTGAGGATTTTAAACCTCTGGAATATTGTAATAAGCGTCAGATTCTATATTATTGAAATAGAAACTTATCTTCCCTGGAATTATAACTGAACCACAAGGATTCATAGAAAGACATTTAATTTGGATTATAAATACCTACATTTTATTATCTGGACCATAAACTAAAATCAAGAACAAAGAAGGAAAAATTAATGAACTATTAAGCATGTATTTTTAACTTTCACTACATCATTTCCTTATAACATTATGTATACTTTTGTGGCTTGTTGAAAATTGTAAAGTATATTATGTTCTGAGGTTCTAGTAAACGACTGATAAGTCTGTATTACAACTAAATGATAAGACTGCCTTGCCTGGGAACCCTCTTGTTTTTAATGTAATTGGGTAAACATAGAAAGCTCTGTGATTGTAGAGATTTTATTGACAAAGAGCTGAAAAGCTTCTTTGCTTTTAACACAATATTTTAAAATGGCTGGAGTAGAAGAAGGGAAAAATGTTCTAACACTAATGGTTACAGATCTCCAACTTTTTTTACAAGAAACAATCACTCCAATAATAGAAAAAGCTGTGAAAACTGCTCTGGACTCTATGCAATCTAAGCTAGACTTACTTCTACAGAAGAAGAGCAGCCAGCTGAAAGAGCAAACCGACATGGCATACATCTTTGTGAGAGATATGGATAGGGAAACTACAGATGAAGTCTGCAAGCAAAATGACATGGCCTACAGAACGGAATGTGAGACCAAATGGAAGAATATAGAAAATAGATATTTAGACATTGTATGAGATATTTACTTTAGTGATGAAATGGAACCCACCGATCTGTGTAATTTTTTGTCTTAATTAAAAATAAAATGTTATTAAAAAAGAAAAGAAAAAAGAAAATATCTTTTAGGGATAATTCCATGTGAAGCAAA
>NW_015216308.1:0-847 GCF_001447785.1 Gekko japonicus | reverse complement strand
TTTTTTCCCACCCCACGAGCTAGATTGGTCCTGTTCAGAACAGCCCATCCCGTTCTGCTTGGCTAGTTGAGCAAAGCCATTTGTATGCCAGTAGCTACTCTCGGTTTCATTGTTCGTGTATAACTTTAGCATCTGGAGTTTTCCGCGGTCTAGTCCCAGGGCCGCGTTTCCTCTAACGTGGGAAGGCCCAGGCTGGTTGATTCTACATTCCATGGCTCAGTTCAGACACCATACCAAATGGTGGCTGGGCACAATGTGAATTGTTCACTTTATACTGTTGTCTCTTGGGGGAGGAGCTGTGGCTCAGTGGCAGAGCCTCTGCTTGGCATGCAGAAGGTCCCAGGTTCAATCCCCGGCATCTCCAGTTAGAAGGACCAGGCAGGAGGGGATAAGAAAGACCTTGACCTGAGTCCCTGGCTCAGTGGCAGAGCCTCTGCTTGGCATGCAGAGGGTCGCAGGTTCAGTCCCCGGCATCTCCAGTTACGAGGACCAGGCAGGAGGTGATAAGACCTCTGTCTGAGAGCCCAGAAAGCGGCTGCCAGTCTCGAGTAGACAGAACTGGATGCAATAGACCACCAGCCTGACTCAAAAGGCAGCTTCATGTGTCCAGATTCATGGGAAGAGCCATGGCTCAGTGGTAGAGCCTCTGCTTGGCATGCCGGAGGGTCCCTAGGTTCCGTCCCTGGCACTTCCATTTCAAAGGATCAGGCAATGTATGAAGAGAAAGTCCTCAGCCTGACATGCCGAAGAGCTGCTGCCAGTCTGAGTAGACAATATTGACTGCGATGGACCGAGGGTCGAATTCCGTATAAGGCAGTTTCATGCCTTCAAGGAGCATAGAATCCGT
>NW_015216307.1:0-920 GCF_001447785.1 Gekko japonicus | reverse complement strand
AGTGCGAAGCCCAGGTCCAAAGCAGCCACCGCCACTGTTCAGACTAGGTAAGGTTGCCAGTCGAACAGGACATTCCAGTATTTTCACTGACTGTCGGGGTGTGTGTGAAAAAATGCCAGACTACACTGACCGGCAGCAGCACTCCAGGGTCTCAGGCAGAGGCCTTTCACATTACTTACTACCTGGTCCTTTCAACTCGAGATGCCGGGGCTTGGACCTCGGAACTTCTGCGTGCAGAGCAGATTCTCTGCCACTGACCCCCTCCCTTAAGCTGATATTAATTCTGTTAGCCTTTAAGGTGCTACGTGGCTCCTGCTAAATTTTGCTGCGGCAGACTGACACGGCTGCTCCTTTAGAAAGTGGACAGACTCCCAAGTTCTTTCTGTACTACAGAAGTCAAGGTCCTTTCCGCATCTGCCTGCTACTCTGGATTTTATCAGTGTTTGAGTTGAGACAATTTAAGTCCACAGTAAAACAACATCCATATAACCCGGGGCAACAGCAGGCTGAAACCGGGCTGACCACTGAAGGGAGGGAATGTCATGCCGAATTGGGATGGTTGAACTCGATTTTAGTGCAGAATGGGAGGAAAAAACCTGGATTAAAAGGGTTAAAAGGCTGAATTCGATTTTTAGTGCAGAATTGCTTGGAGGACGCCGCAGTGAACGTGGATTAAAAAGAGAGTGCAGAAAAGGCCCATATCATTCAAACCAGAGTTCCATAGGGGTTCAAGAAAGAAGGGGGCAGCAAGGAACAGTTCTGCCAGGTTATTTATTCACATACAAAATTGCAGGATGAAAGAACCAATGGAGTGATCAAGCACGCCCACACAAAACTGCTGTGACAAGGGCAATGAGTGGATCCGATCTAGTCACGAGCCGGACTCTCTTCCAGGGCCGGCTCGAAGTGTTTCTGTGCCC
>NW_015216306.1:0-960 GCF_001447785.1 Gekko japonicus | reverse complement strand
GCCCTTTGCGATCAATAAGTGGGTTTTGGCTTACAGTTTGGGAACTCTAAAAGGTTCTCCCTCACTGCCCTAGTGTATCTTATTCATTACAGTGCAAAAACCTAAAGAACATTGCAGAAAAGTGCGCAGCTACAGGGACAAGTTCCAGCGTTGTAGACTTATCTTGCTTCCTGACGAGAGACCAATGAGAGATTCAGCAGGCTGTTACGCTTTCCAAAAAGAGAGACAGCAAGCGTCAAAGCGACATGCCTCCCAGGCAAAAATTGTGTGTTTCAAGAGATTTTTCTTCAGGCCAGGTTATTTTTTCCTGGAACCAAAGCTCACCATACAACCAGGGTTCCCTCTAAGCTGAGTTAGTGTGAGCTAGCTCATAGTTTTTTAGCCTCCGGCTCACAGATTTTTGTCTCGGCTCAGGAAGGATGGCTCCAGAGAAAACTGATTCATGCAGCAGCCAAATCGCTCGCTCACAACTTGAATGCCAGGAGCTCACAAAGTAGAACTTTTGCTCACAAGACTTCACGGCTTAGAGGGAACATTGCATACAACCAGTGTTCCCTCTAAGCTGAGTTAGTGTGAGCTAGCTCACGGTTTTTTAGCCTCCGGCTCACAGATTTCTGTCTTTGCTCAGGAAGGATGGGGCTCCAGAGCAAACTAATTGATGCAGCAGCCAGATTGTTCGCTCACAGCCTTAAGGTCAGGAGCTCACAAAGTAGATTTTTTTGCTCACAAGACTCCACAGCTTAGAGGGAGGCATTGCATACGACTGGCCCCCAGATGAAAGAGATCAGTTCCTCTGGAGGAAACGGCTGTTCGGGAGGGTGGGTTTCTACGGCATGATATGAGGGTTACCAGGTCCTCCCTGCCAGCCCGGGGGGTGGGGTGGGGTGGCGGACGACCCTGGATCTTCTGTGACGTGCGGTGATGACATCCCCTGGAGGTGACTTCATTGAGTCGCCCACG
>NW_015216305.1:0-951 GCF_001447785.1 Gekko japonicus | reverse complement strand
GCAAACTATGGAAGAGCTTTTTACTGTAACTTATTGGGAAATACTTATAGAGAAGAGGAAAGATTCCTGACAATTTTATTTATTTTGTACTCTTAGGTTATGACTGAAGTGGCCTTTAGCAACCAGCCATAAATAAATCTGAATATGAACCTCTACTTTGTATTTCACCTTGCGGGGAGGGTGGGAGATAGAGCTTCTGACATTCATTTCCATGAACTTTTAATCCACTGTGATCCAGCAAAATCTACAGTCTGGAATGAGGGCCTAATTTGTAAATTGTAAAGAGCATGGCTTCTATGACACATGACTTACTTGATGGTTGGTAAAATGAGGCCCTCAAGCACATAATGGGTTCTACATATGACAGTACAATCCATCTAAAATTTGATTAAAAGGTGCAAAGATATTGCAGAAATGACAGTTATTAAAATGTATTCAACTACACTACGCTGTGCCCTGACTGGGATGGCCCAGGCTTGCCTGATCTTGTCCGATCTTGGAAACTCAGTAGCCTGAGCCCTGATTTACACTTGGATGGGAGATCACCAAGGGGATCCAGGGCTGCTATGTAGAGGAAAGAGATGATAAACCACCCCTGCTTGTCTCTTTGCCTCGAACACACTATGGGCTCATTATAAGTCAGCTGCAACTTGATGGCACTTTCCACCACCACCACCATACTACACTGTGTAATTAAATTATTTTCAAATATTAGCAATAATGGCTCAAAGGCAAAGGTTCTTGGGAGTTGTAATTCAGTGCAAGGGTAAGTGATCTCACCAAAACTTCCTCATCGCCCTCACAAAACTTGGTTGTTTGGAAGAATCTGACAGGTTTTGTGTGTTTTAATTTTTAAAGCTATATCAGATTATAGTAAACTGCCTTCTGTCTTACTGCACAGTTGGGGTGTGCACACACAAAAAAAATCAGTATTTTTCAGGGTTGGGTATA
>NW_015216304.1:0-963 GCF_001447785.1 Gekko japonicus | reverse complement strand
GCATGTTCCTCTGGGATGGGCTTCCAGAGCGCCCTACTCTGCTGTTGCAAGTTAATGACCTTGAGGCCCGATAATCAATCTTCTGGCTATGTCTTGCTGACAATAAAGTACACTTATTTCCGGAGAGACCGGCTGACTCTGTGCTTCTAGGAAAGGCAGAAATGCCCACATGATTCAGACATAGCTGCACATTAGACAATAGACAGGCCCGGCTAAGGCCCAGAGACTGGCTCAGAGGTAGCAAGTGTGGGTGGCCCTACACTGCAGGGTTGCTTTTCTCCTTCTTACCTGCCCCCCTAACAAATGGGACCTCTTCCAAAAAAACTGTGGGGTTCACTTTGGGAGCTCCTGGCTTCTCACTGCCCCACAGCAAAGATGTTTCTTTGGGAGGCCGAATACCAGCTCCTCCTTAGCTCTCTGTGTAGTTGCAGAACTGGATAGCTTGATAACTTCTTGGATTTATTATTTCAATTCATATCCCGCCCTTCCCACGAATGGGCTCAGGGAAGCTCACAATAATAAATACAAAACAATCTAAATTAAAACAATGAAATAATACAATAAAACCAATTTAAAATATTTAAAGTGGGCAGTGCAATGCATGAAATTCCAGTCATTACAGCTGGGGGGAAATAAATGGGCCGACGTCGAGCCGTGATGGTCTCATGGAGCATCAGTAGAGCAGGAGGGAGGCCGGCTGGTAGATGCCAACAGGTCTCCCAGGGCCCCGATCTCAATCGGGAGCCTGTCCCACCCGGTCACGGCCTCTAGCATACTGTCCCAGCTCTCAGGGGCGGAATCCGGGTGTCCGTCCGACATCAGATAGGGCTGGGTGTCATCAGCTTACTGGTTATTTGTATCAATACGAGTACTCCAAAAAACAGTGTTGTCTACTTCTTACAGTCACCATTTGACACAAGCAATGTGATCTATTACACAGTTGTTGTTGTTCAGTCACACAGT
>NW_015216303.1:0-965 GCF_001447785.1 Gekko japonicus | reverse complement strand
AATTGTATGAAACCACCACTGACAACACAAAAATTCATGAAAATGTGTGACAGTGGAGCCGCTATGGACATCGCTTCACAGACCACAGAGCAGTTGTGCCTTGGTTCATGTAACTGCCTTCATTTTTTCCTCCAAAATATCAAGAAGAATCAGATATAAGCTTTCTAACATGCAGGATTTTCTTGAAGGGGAGGGAATCATGCCGCTTAGTTTATTTGGAATTTTAACAGAGTGAGGAAGCCTGATCTGACTTAACCTGAAAAACAAGAGCATATTTTAATGGACAGGGGTCTTATGCTAATTTGAAGACTTGTTATGCTTAATTGAGCAATACCTGTAATATTTCAGGAGTCCCAGGTTTTGCTGATACTTTATACACACCATGAGAAAATTCCGAGGCCCTGTGCAATTCAGGTGGGAGGGAGGAGTTAGCTTAGTGTAACGTGAATGGTCACTGTATCTTTCTTGATTAGATTTTAATTTTATAGGATTGCATTTCACCGTGTTGTTCCCACATTTCATGTCCCCTCCGACCCTGCTATGTGTTTGTATTTCATACCCCTACATAAAATGGCTGCCTAGTGGGGATCCACTCCTTTTTCATTGAAGATGGGCTTGCCTCCGGTCCATGAAAGCTTATGCTCAAACAAAATTGTATTAATATTAAAGGTGCCACAAGAGTCCAGGTTTGCCAGCTTTTAAACTCTAGCTGTCCTTTTAATATCAGTTTGACCTGCAAGCAATTGTCAGCTGAAGTTATTTAACTGTATTTCATGAAAAGTTTATACTGCACAATTTCCACAATTTCCACTCATTAACCTCTGTAGACCTGACCCGGAGAGCCCAGGCTAGGCCAGTCTCATGAGATGTCAGAAGCTAAGCTGGTTAGTATTTGGATGGGAGACCACCAAGGAAGCCCCGGATCATGATGCAGGGACAGGTAAGTGCAAACCACCTCTGAACGT
>NW_015216302.1:0-963 GCF_001447785.1 Gekko japonicus | reverse complement strand
GCTACTGATAGATCTATTCTCCATGAATCAATCTATAAGAACATAAGAAGAGGCCTGCTGGATCAGACCAGTGGTCCATCTAGTCCAGCATCCTGTCTCACAGAGTGGCCAACCAGTTCCTTTGAAGGGCCAACAACAGGGTTTAGAGGCTGAAATCTTCATAGGAACATCAGAAGAGCCCTGCTGGATCAGACCAGGGGTCCCTCTAGTCCAGCATCCTGTCTCACACAGCAGCCAGAAAAAAATGAGAACTACTGCAAGTATGCAATTAGTGGTTGTAATACTAATAATCTTCCAAGTGAGTACAAAATTACAAAATATACAGTAACAGTGACATTTTGTATTCCAGATAATCTATAGATGATGGACGAAATTCCCCGGAGTTGGTGTTCCGTTTCGTGATGACTTCCTCACACATCAAAACTCCTAACAAGAAACGTTCTTACAGTTATTTCAGAACAATATACCGTGCTACAATCATAATTGTAATTAAAAATCACTCTAATACATACATAAAGAAGTGCCTTCGTACAGTCACAAATATTCCAAATGGGTTCTTCATAAATCTACAATAAAATTTCATATCAAATCACTGTGGTCATGTACATTATTCATTTCATACTAACAACACATTTGCCAAGGTTATTTAACAATTTCAATTAAAAAAAAACTCTTACCCTAAATGTTTGTAGTGTTCATTCCTGTTGTATAACAGACCAAAGTGTAAATGCGGGCTCATCAGTCTTATCTGGTACTCATTACCATAGTCTTTTATATTCGTTTCTTAAAGATACCTCATGCTCTAAATGCTAATCACTAAACATCCTAAGGGAACCTGCATGTAAAAAGGGACCACTAAGAGCAACCCTGCAGTCCAAGTTAGTAAAAAAACTCCACACATTCTTACCATTTACAAAACGGCATGTATCAAGACACGAGAATCACCCAGTTTGTATTCTTCGC
>NW_015216301.1:0-963 GCF_001447785.1 Gekko japonicus | reverse complement strand
AACCACTACACCATACTGGCTCTCAGGGGACATTTCGATTCTGACATGGCATGATGGATGCAGCCACAAAATGTCTGCCACAAAATGTCTGCTGAAGGTGGCAGAGCCAGCCACAAAATGATTGCCACAGCTTAGCATCATTTACAGAGAGTAGATCCTCTCCCTCCCTGCCTCCCTTCAGGGAGAAGCCTCAACCAGTGGAAGGAAAGAAAGGCTTCCCTTTGTCCTCTGTATATGATTGAGGCAGCCTGGCCAGGAATTGAGCTCTGGCTGGTTTCTTCCCTCCCCCCGGGAGGAGGAGGAGGAGGAGGGAGAGGAGCCTCAGCCAGTGCTTTACCAGAGTCTCTCAACCACCCAGGAGAGGCTTGTCCTTCTATCTCTTCTGTGCAATTGAGAGACTCTGGTAAAATAAGCTGTGATGTAGCATCAGAACTGGAAAAGGAAGCAGGAAACAGCCAGGGCCTTGCAGGCTGGATTGCAGCCCTCCGAGGGCTCTGGCTCCTGCCCCTGGGCTGCATGTTTGACACTCCTATCCTATTAACAGCTGCTCAAAAGGAGTGTGTAGGAATGGCTTGTCACACAATTTTGGAGGAAGTAGTGTCACACACTTCCCTGCCCTCATCCCTAGCAACAGCAGCTGTTCTGTTTAGAAGACAGGACATTGTGGGTACCTGGGACCAAACACATTTCCCTTCGCCTATAAGCATTCCTCCCAACGTGAGCACAGCACCTACATTCCTTCAGCCTGTACTCTGTACGCTTGATCTGCATGAAGACATGCAAGCTGTATACACATAGGGTGCTGTGTGCACACGGGGTGAATATGCGGAATGGGAAGTGGCATCAGAGCACTTGATCGTGAGGGGGTAGGGGAGCATACTTGCTCCCGCTTTTGTTCAACACGTGTCTTCCTTTAAAGACACATATGCCGTCGTGAATGAAGACAAGGGAGAGTGTCTTGCT
>NW_015216300.1:0-1005 GCF_001447785.1 Gekko japonicus | reverse complement strand
TACTGGGAATACTAGACCAACACTCTAACCCGGGGGTGTGTGTGTGTGTCTCCATCGTGGTGCCTGCCAAGTGTTTTTAGAAAGTGGATGGAACCCGGTGGGCTTCTGGAGATCCAACTGAAAAAGAGCAGTTTCTGTCAAGAGCTCTCTCAGCCCCACCTACCTCATAGGGTGTCTGTTGTGGGGAGGGGAAGGGAAAGGAGTTTGTAAGCCGCTCTGAGACACCTTTGGGTTGTGAAGGGCGGGGTATACATCCAATCTCTTCTCTTCTTCTTCTTCAAGCTACCATGGCGGAGCAGGGATTCGAAGCTAGGTCTCCTGGATACTAGCCTGACCCGCTAACCATGACAGCTGGTCTCATCAGCTTAGCATTTCCAGACCAAGGTGTTACGTTTTACCTTTGCCTCCCCCATTTCTCCCTGTTGCCTCGTGCCACAAAAATCTGGATTGTATTCTCCTTGGGGCAGGGTCCACCCACCAGGTTAGAAGAAAGGAGTCACGGTGACAGGTACTCCAACTCATTTTAGCTAGGGATGAGGGGTCTGTCTATTTACCTGCCACATTTTTATCCCACCCTTCTCCCAAGGAGTTCAGGTATGTGGTCCCCCCCACTCCATTTCCCCCTGCTCCTTCTCACAACAGTCCTGCAAGGTAGGAGAGAGAGAGAGAGAGAGAAAGAGAGAGAGAGAGAGACTGGCCCAAAGGAACCCCATGAGCTTCTTGGCTGAGTGAGACAATTTGAATCCAGGGCTCTGGAGTCCTAAGTTCGACTCTCCATCCACTTTGGCTTGTGTCTGCCCAGACAAAATGACTTTACAGAAGGGGTGGGGGTAGGGGGAGAGAAAGATGGACGGTTTTGCTCCTTGAGAGCATTCCTGATTTGCCGTCCCTATTTGCTGGAAGGAACACGGGCAAGGAGATGTCAGGAAATAAGGGCAGGTAGTTTGAGGCCTGACCTGGAGGGCTGAATCTCGGGAACTAAGCAGGGTCGGCCCTGGTTAATAG
>NW_015216299.1:0-969 GCF_001447785.1 Gekko japonicus | reverse complement strand
ACCAAGTGACCTCGAACTGGTCATTCGCTTGCAGCCTCACCTAGTTTTGCAGGGTTGTTAAGAGGAGAGAAGAGAGTGGGGGAGGGTCTGTACAGGCTATCCTGAACTCCTTGAAGGAAAGGTGGAATAAAAATGGGACAGATTAATCCTTGTTTCCTGTGTTTCGATTGACTGCTCCAGAGATTAGAGAGCCAAGATTTTCCAAGGCTAACCATGGAATCACCTTGACCTGGATGGCCCGGGCTAGCCCGATCTTGTCAGGTCCCAGAAGCTAAGCAGGGTCGGTCCTGGTTAATATTTGGATGGGAGACCACCAAGGAAGTCCGGGGTCACTACACAGAGGCAGGCAACGACAGGCCACCTCTGAAAAGGCGACTGAGGAGAAGACATTGAGTAGGACAAGGAGAACTTTGGGCCTCCCTTTATCCTATAAGGATTCAGGGGTCACCCAATGAAGATAATTTGCAATAGGGTCAAGAAAGTATTGATGTCATGCTAGTTACCTTATGGAAATCAAGAGCACAAGATGCGGTAGAAGGTACTCTCTTAGAAGCCCAGATCCAAGGAGGAAACGTCTTATTGCTAATTCTTAGCTATGATACACTGTACCTCTGAAGATCAGATGGTGGAGATAACCGGGGTAGTATTTCTTGGCAAGAGCAGGTGGGAGCAAAGGAACAAAGATGGCGACCTCCTTTGGTGCACAGCATGGTCACTGGATAGACGGGCTCACGGAACGCAACTATCTAATTTGGAGAGAACAAATGAAGACCCATCTCATTGAAAAAGGCTGTGGACTGTTTTCCAGACTGACTGTCCGGCCGATGATGCAGATCAACAGTGTGCATGGAATGACCAGGCAAGAGGTGCTAATTGGCTGGACAGTTCGTCTGGATGACAGTACACAGGCCTCTCTCTGATGAAAGGAAGAAAGATCACCAGTAAGGAACCTATCTCTGTCTCTCCTCT
>NW_015216298.1:0-970 GCF_001447785.1 Gekko japonicus | reverse complement strand
AGAAATAAAATAAAAAGGTTACATACTTACTTTCAGAAATAAATGCTAGCAGCTACATCTTTCTATCTGTCTCGGCTTCTAGAGGAGAACTAACTCTTTGGTTCACACAAAGGGCCATAAACCTTGTGAATACATTAATGCTAGATCAAAGCATTTCACTTCATTAGGATAAACAACTCCCACAAACTTTCCCGCCCGTTGAATACATTATGTAACGTAACATCCTGTTTCCTAACAAACAACATTTAACTCTGTAATGACTGAAGTGTAAGCAACTTGCAATTCCAACAATTATCTATGACCATAAACAGTCTCCCATATTTTTCCCTGTTGAGAGGAATCGTAAAGTCTGTCAGAAAAGAAATATGGATTGAGAGAAGGCCATGAGGAAAATCTTCCTCTTGATAAGCAGTGGCTGTATTCTGTTGGCTGGTAGAGGCTATGAGAAGGCAAAAAGTGGTGAGGACTCTCAGGCCGGCCTCTGAAGGGACCTAGGCAGTGAACATTTGTCAGGGAAGGCAAATACTTTCTCCCTGGGCCTGCAAGTAAGGTGCCAATATCTGACAGGTGGGTGGTCTTTCTGTATTACAATCACCTTCCCTTCCTCTCCCCACAACAGACAGCCTGTGTGGTAGGTGGGGTGGAGAGAGCTCTGTGAGGACTGTGACTGACCCAAGCTGGCTTCATGTGGAGGAGTGGGGAATCAAACCCGGTTCTCCATATTAGAGTCCGCCACTCTTAACCACTACACCACACTGGTAACCCTAGCGTAGACTTCGTTTTTCCTCTAAAAAGTCTAGTGATTTTTCGAAAGGGAAGGGGGACAATATTTTTCTCCATGGCTTCACTATTCCCAGAAATGTTATATGTATAGATAGAATCCCTGCAAATTTCACCCCCATTGGGATAGAAAACTAGGCAGCTGTGGTGTAACAATATGCGTGTCCCATTGAAATGGAAAAATGGAAAC
>NW_015216297.1:0-1027 GCF_001447785.1 Gekko japonicus | reverse complement strand
TAGAACTCTGCACTTATCCTTGTTAAATCACATCTCGTTCACACCCGCCCACTTTTCCAGGGTGTGCTTCTTAAGGGCGACTCTACAGAAGAACCCGTGGATACCCTGACTCATTTTTGAACACACTTTGAACGATGGGTGAGGAGAACACCAACTGGGGGTCACCAGCATCCTGTGAATGATGTCAAGGGAGAGGAAGAACGAATGAGCCTCTCTTTTTCTTCCATCGAGCGGCTGAGTTCCCATCCAGCAGTCTCATATTCACCCACAACAATATTGCAATGAAAGGAACTGTCCACAGGAACACATGAAATTGCCATATATTGAATCAGGCCTTTGATCCATCAAGGTCAGTCTTGTCTACTCAGACTGGCAGCAGCTCTCCAGGGTCTCAGGTAAAGGTCCTTCGCATCACCTGTTATCTGCCCCTTTTATGAACCTCCTCCATGCCAAGAAGATGCTCTTCCAGTGAACCACAGTTCCTCCCTATGAAGATGCCAGAAGGAGGAAAAGAAGAAGAAGAGATTGGATTCATGCCACGACCTTCACTACCCAAAGCAGTCTCAGAGCGGCTTACAAACTCCTTCCCCTCCCCACAACAGACACCCTGTGAGGCAGGTGGGGCTGAGAAAGCTCTGACAGAAACTTGTCTTTTTCAGGAACAGCTCTGACAGGACTGCGGCTTGCCCAAGGTCATCCAGCAGCTGCGAGTGGAGGAGTGTGGAATCAAACCTGGGAATCCAATCAGAGTGCTGGTCCATGACAGCCAGTTTGGTGCATTGGTTAAGAGCGCGGACTCTAATCTGGGAGAACCGGGTTTAATTCCCCACTCTTCCACATGCAGCTGCTGGTGTGACCTTGGGTCAGCCACAGGTTCTTTCAGAGCTGTTCTCTCAAGGGCAGTTCTCGGGAGAGCTCTCTCAGCCCCACCTACCTCACAGGGTGCCTGTTGTGGGAAGGGGAAGGGGAAGGAAATTGTAAGCCGCTCTGATTAGGAACGGTGGCCTCTAATCTGGAGAACCAGGTT
>NW_015216296.1:0-1031 GCF_001447785.1 Gekko japonicus | reverse complement strand
CCGCCCCCAACATCTCCAGGTATTTCCCACCCAACCCAGAGCTGGCAGTCCTGGCCCTTGAGCTCTTCCACAGCTGCACAGGAGCTGGCAGCCCACTAGAGCCAGTGCAGCGGTCCACGGGTGCCCAATATTCCACACACGCCATCAGAAGCGACTTCAGGGTCGCAGGAAAAGCTCCCATGGCCCACACCCATAATTTGTCCACTGCAGTTCTACAGGAATGCTGGTGTATAAATCTCTCCACTAAGAAAGCTCTCAGGGCGATAGGCCAAACCATATGTAGAAAAAGAGCATAAGACATTGAGAGGGGAGAGCGTGTGCATCAATGCTCCCTCTAAGCTGTGGAGTCTTGTGAGCAAAAATCCTACTTTGTGAGCTACTGGCATTCAAGTTGTGAGCGAGCAATTTGGCTACTGCATCAGTTAGTTTGCTCTGGAGCCATCCTTCCTGAGCTAAGACAAAAATCTGTGAGCTGGAGGCTAAGAAACTCTGAGCTAGCTCACACTAACTCAGCTTAGAGGGACCTCTGGTGTGCATCATCTTTTCACAGGACCCACGAGCATTCCTCTGCCTCATTCCCTTTCTCCTTTGATGATTTTCACTGCTTGTCTATTGGGAACAATGGCCTCAAAACGCTTCATGTAAATAATAGAATGGGCAGCTGAACCACACGTTAACGGCTGCAAGAATGCTGGCACTGATCCCAAAACAAACTGATTACAGGGGTGCACAAAGCTGGATCGGAGATCCCAACAGGCTCCTTGTAAAGATTACCGGGACCATGCCCTGACCTGGGTAGCCCAGGAGACAAGCCCGATCTTGTCAGATCTTGGAAGCTAAGCAGGGTCGACTGTGGTTAGTAGCTGGATGTGAGACTTCCTCGGAATACCAAGTTGGGAGGACAGAGGCAGGCTTTATTCAGCCACCTCTCTGAATATCCTCTGGGCCCCCAGTAGGGGTCAGACGCCAGAGGTTGACATGACTTCCCGGTGCAGATGCGCGCACACACACAAAGTACAAAAAAGTACCCA
>NW_015216295.1:0-958 GCF_001447785.1 Gekko japonicus | reverse complement strand
CCCTATATCTGTGATGGTACCCGCCAAAACCTTCAGTTCTGACACAGCATAGTTACGATCTGGATCATGCTTCAATCTCAACAAACATATCGCTGCCAAAGAGACTGTTGCTGAGAGTAACTTGACCCGGAGTCTGACAGGTGGTTTGCTGTTGCCTGACTCCATGTAGTGACCCTGGTGACTTCCTTGGCGGTCTCCCATCTGAGTAACAGACCAGGGTTGCTTAGCTTCCGAGATCTGATGAGATCTAAGGACCATAAGCCTCATTTATTATTTAAAACTAAGGAATCAGCTGCCCTGACCTGTACGGCCCCAGTTATTCCGATCTCATCAAATCTCAGAAGCTAAGCAGGGTCGGCCCTGGTTAGTATTTGGATGGGAGACCACCAAGGAAGTCCAGGGTCGCTACGCGGAGTCAGGCCATGGCAAACTACCTCTGGACGTCTGTTGTCTTGAAAACCCTGCGGGGTCCCCATAAGGCGGCTGCGACTTGAGGGCACTTTGGTCCACCAAGGAGTCAAGCGCTTGCTCTTGAAAGCTGAGGCTACAGTTGATGCCGATGGGAGGATTCTGTGGGGTTTATCTGAAGATGGACGTGTTTAGGAGAGAGGCATAAACGGGCCAAGGTGGATAGGGAGGCAGATTTGGCCACGTGACCGTGACTGCATTTTAAAACATTTTTTAAAGTTCCATGAGTGGCAAATACAAAAGCCGTCCAGCTGGGAATCCCAGAGGACAGTAATCTTGTCAAAAGGCCCTGTTGCTTCAAGTTTTGCCATTACTGATCAGTCTGATCTGGATAGCCAAAGCTAGCCTAATTTCACTAGGGATCGGCTCTGGTAAGTATTTGGATGGGAGACTGTTCAGAGGCAGGCAAGGGCAAGTAATCTCTGTTTGCCCCTTGCCTTGAAAATCACACGGGGTCACCATCAGTCAGAAGAAGAAGAGGAGGAGGAGG
>NW_015216294.1:0-977 GCF_001447785.1 Gekko japonicus | reverse complement strand
GGCAGACCCTGCTCTGAAGTGCTGTTATGCCACAGTGGCTATCCTAAGGAGGTTTTTCTGGGGAACAGGAGCAAGCAGCCATGCCTAGTTAAGTCATGCCTAGGGGTATGCATTTGGTAAAACTGAACTAACCCCCCCCCAATACCTTTTTGGCATTTTTTGGGTATTCAGCATACCGAATCAGATTCCCTGATCTTCTTTTCCTACACTAGACAACAAATTAACAATAAAAAAAAAACAAAATGTCCCGGGGGGGGGGTATTTGGCTTTTTTCAGCATTGACAAATACAGGCTCTGGGAGGTTTTAAACTTTAAAGGGTTCCACTTACATTATTTTTCCTGCTGTTTTTGTCTCTTTCCTGCCCTTTTATACTGCAGAGATCCTCAGATTTGACCTGAGTCTTGTTGAGTTTGGGCACTGACTGCCACAGTGGCACCGGTTCTGGTGGATACATTGCACTGGTTCTACTATTGACCTTGCAAACATGCCCCCAGAGATTCATAGATTTGACCTGAGTCCTTTTGGGTTTGGGCACTGATTGCCACAGTGGCACTGGTTCTGGTGGGCACATTGCACTGGTTCTGCTGCTGGCCTTGCAAACATGCCCCCTTATACCACCACACCTCACTTACTTTCTAGTGCAGAGATTTCCAGGCAGACATTGTTGCTTGCCTTTCCCCCCTTCCATAGGAAACATTGGGGGATTGGGGTCACCCTCTTTGGATGCCCCTAGAATTGGACCCCCTGGTCCAATCTCTTCCAAACTTGGGAGTTCTTTTGGGGAGAGCCTCCAGCAGATACAGTACAAATTTGGTGCCTCTACCTTGAAACCTCCTTCCACCCAGCCCCCTGAATATTTTATATTTATTTTTTTATTTTTCCAATTTATACCCCGCCCTTCCCGCGAAGGCAGGCTCATGGCGGCTTACATAGGGTAAATAGATAAATGACAATTAAATTACCATAAAACATCTAA
>NW_015216293.1:0-1039 GCF_001447785.1 Gekko japonicus | reverse complement strand
CCAGATTAGAGTCCGTGCACTTAACTGGTACACCAAACTTGGCTCTCCAAATGCAAATCCCAATGTAACTCTTTTCTCTCCTGAAATGAACTCTGGAGCGGGCGGAAAGGCCCAATTCTCCTGGTTTTCAACATGATTCACTTTGAATCAGGGAAAAGTCGGTTGTGAGAAGCACCTCTTGGCCAGCGGCTGTGACATCATCAACGTCCCTGGAGCAGTTTTCCAGCTTCATCATAAATATAAGGGACACAGATGTGTAAACAAAGAACTATACAGATATAAACAGACACCTGCTGCTTCAAAAAAATTTTAAGCCAGATGAACTGCCTGAAGCATGATGGGAAAATCGAGACTGACGTTTGATGCAGTGTTTGAATTGCTAGAATATACACCTGTAAATCAACCTGCAAAGTGAGGCCTGCGCCCCAAGAGAAGAGCCCACTGGGAATGTTCTTTCAATCCCTCAGCGGGGGGGGGGGGGGAGAGGAGGGGGGGGGAGAGGAGTTGGATTTATACCCCGCCCTTCACTCGGAATCTCAGCATGGCTTACAATCTCCTTTCCCTCCCCCTCCCCACAACAGACACCCTGTGAGGTAGGTGGGGCTGAGAGAGCTCTTTCGAGAACTGCTCAGGAGGGGACAGCTCTGAGAGAACTGTGACTGGCCTATGGTCACCCAGCTGGCTGCATAAGGAGTAGTGGGGAATCAAACCCGGTTCTCCCAAATTAGAGTCCGCCGCTCTTTAACCACTACGCCAAACTGGCACTCACAATATTCTATGCCTATTATGAGCATGTGTATATGCCACCTGCCCTGACCTGGATGACCCAGGATAAGCTGATGTCGTCAGATCTCGGAAGCTAAGCAGGGCCGGCCCTGGTCAGTCCTTGGATGGGAGACCACGGAGGAAACCCAGCGCTGCTGTGCGGCGGCAGGCGATGGCAAGCCACCTCTGCATCTCTTGTGCCTTGAAAACCCTACGCGGCTGCCGTAAAAGAGCTGCAACTTGACAGCACCGCACATGCACTTATTCCACCTAC
>NW_015216292.1:0-989 GCF_001447785.1 Gekko japonicus | reverse complement strand
GAAACGCTCGACCCGCTTCCCTGCAGGCGCCGCGCCCGAGCAAAACCGCAGAGCGCTCCAACCTACCTGGGGAGATTTGGTCTCTCTGCAGGCTGCAGCTAGACTCCAGGCCAGTGGCACCTTAGAGGCTTCCGAGAGTCAAAGCTCCCTTCGTCAGGTGCACGTTGCACGCCTGCATCCTGAGTGCCTTCTCTGCAATAGCCCCCCTCCCACCAGCTGAGTGGGGTACAAGGACTCGGAGATCTCCATTCCGACTCGTATCTGACGAAGGGAGAAGCCTTGTTGGTCTTTCAGGTGTTGCTGGACTTGAATCTAGCGGCTCTGCTGCAGACCAACTCGGCTGCCCTCTGAAACGTCGTTCTGCAGAATCGGATTGTCTGGGGTGAGATTGCAATAGCCTGCTGACTTAACCGGCCTGCAGGGGAAAGGAGAATTGGACCGAAGCAAGCCGACTTCGAAAGAGGAACTGCCGGCAAGCCGACTCAAAGACGGCATTGGAGAGTTTGCCTAGCGCCCCACCCGCCTTGCTGGAGGTCCATTTAGGTTTGCATCCAGTTTCCCACCAGGGCTAAGAAGCCCACAAGCAGGCATGAAGGCAACGTCCCTCCCCCACTGCTGCCCTCCACTGACTGGTATTCAGAGATACACTGCCCCTGAACATGGAGGCTCCATTTAGCTATTATAGCTAGTTATTATAGCTAATAGCTAATGCTATTCTTTCTGAAAGTCGTCTAAGGTAGAATTTAAACATACACACCCCCATACAGGCATAAACTTGGTGTCAACAGCGCCTGTAATGCTCCCAGCTTTATCACTTCCAAAGGGGGTTGTCTAAAATCAGGCTTGGAAAGGACCACGTCCAGCGGCTAACCATTTATGGAGAGTCAGATTTGGTGTAAAAAGTAGATGCTGCATTGAATTCATCTAGAGGATCTATTACCTCCAGGGGGGCTCAGCCAGGCAGCTCCAGTTTCAACAACTGGGAGACT
>NW_015216291.1:0-983 GCF_001447785.1 Gekko japonicus | reverse complement strand
TGATATTTGGCTCTCTTGACTAATGAGTTCGCCCACCACGACATCAGTTCTGTGTTCCGGGTGAGAGCCTTGGTGCTTGAAGTAATACATCAGATTTATTATGTTGTATTTAGGAACGTGAGAGTTTTCTGTAGAGATGCTCATGAGTAAGCCTTTATGATGCAACTTGTTGCATGCTTGGTTTGAAGAGTAGCCTAAAGGAGCAGTTTTTGTTTAGCAATTCTTCATATCGTCTGTACTGTGATTGTAATTTAAAGGAACGTTGTGTTTAGCAACTCGGAGAGTTCTCTTTAGGAACAGTGAAGTATTCAGCATGGCCGGAAACATCTTTTACAGCGATAGATTCTTGAGCCATAGAATCATATCGTGGATTAAGCTCTGCAGGATACACTTACAGTCAGATGTGTTAAATCAACAAGACTATCATAAGAGACTTTTCATATTTGGGACATTGTTCTTTATCTATGATGAGGCTGAGGCCCCTCCCTTCCCCAAACCCCGCCCTCTCCTGGATCCACCCCCAAAGTCCCCAGGTATTTCCCAACCCAGACCTGGCAACCCCACTTCCCTGATCCTTGAAAAGAATCTGGGAGTGTGTTCTTCATGGGTATTCTGTGTTTTTTGTTTTTTGCCATCTGGTCACAGCTGAGTTATGGAGACGCCGTTGGGCAAGGCTCTCGATCTTCGAGCCTGTGGGCACCTTTGGGATTCTGACACAGGGCACTGGGCACAATCACCAAATGGCTACTGCAGGATGTGGAGCTTCCTGGAAAATGCCCCGGGGGGGGGGCTTTATATATGACCCTCATGGTGCCTCTTCAGACCGAAGCTCCACCCAACAAGATGCCTTTCAGTCTGCACAGCCAATCGGAAGCCCTGCTGGGCATGAGCCCCACCTGACCCCTCCCCCTTTCTAGAAGCACTTGGCGGGTGCCAGGAAAGGTGTCAATTGGCGCCATGGTGCCCACAGGCTGCAGATTGGG
>NW_015216290.1:0-1203 GCF_001447785.1 Gekko japonicus | reverse complement strand
TGGCAGCTGGTTAACATGGTACTTTCCAAGGAACCCTGGGTCTAAGGGAGTCTCCCAGGGAGGAAAGACACCATCCCCCCCCGGAATTCCCCGGGTAAAAGGAAGTACTTCTTCACCCAAAGAGTGATTAACACATGGAATTCACTGCCACAGGAAGTGGTGGGCTACAAGCATGGACGGCTTCAAGAGGGAATTAGATAAGCATATGGAGCAGAGGTCCATCAGTGGCTATTAGCCACAAGGTATAGATAGGGGCTCTGGGGCAAGGGATGCTCTGTCTTCTTGGTGCTTGGGGGGGGGGCAACAGTGGGAAGGCTTCTAATGTCCTGGCCCCACTGGTGGACCTCCTGATGGCACCTGGTATTTTTGGCCACTGTGTGATACAGAGTGTTGGACTGGATGGGCCTTTGGCCTGATCCACCATTGGCGTATCTTATGTTGTTATGTTCCTGCTACAACAGATATCCTCCTCATGTATCTGATAACCTGAGTTCTGACTCTCGAAAGCTTATGCAGGAATACATTTTGTTAAAAGTACCATGTGACTTGTTTTAGTTTGCTGCCTCTGACGAACATGCCTACTGATCTGGAATGTTCACCTTGGCTTGGAATGGCTGTTCAGTTTTTACTATAAACCTTTTAACCTTTTTTGATAGGGACTGAAAATTAGCTCTGAGGACTGCACAGAAACTTCAGCTGGTCCAAAATTTGGCAGCCAGGCTAGATGCAGGGATCGTATCACCCTTGTGCTGAAAGATCTGCACTGGTTCCCCATGGCTCCCAGAAACAATTCAACGTGCCGGTTCTTGCTTTAAGACCCTTAACAGCTTGGGCCAGCTCCCTGCAGGACGGCCTGACCAGCCGGCTAATTTCTTCCATCCAAGCCTGTCTGTAGGCATCTCGACTTGAGGGTCATCTGGCACCGGTCCAACTCTCTGTTTGGTGCCAGGCTAAGACCTTTCTTTTGACTCAGGGTTTTAATTAAAGGGCTTACATTTTGACATCATTTTTTATAGTCTCCTTCTAGCCTGAGAACTGTTTTATGAGATTCATTTTAGGTAGCTGGATATTTGCTGCTGGTTTGATGTTCTGGCTGGGTTTGTAATGGTTTTCTTATTTGCCCGATTTGTAAACATTGGTGATTCTGATGCTGCGTAGTGATGAACTGTTTTAAGCAGGCTTTCTGGAGAGGCAATACAAAGA
>NW_015216289.1:0-1001 GCF_001447785.1 Gekko japonicus | reverse complement strand
GTAAATAAAGCAATTCGGCTAACAGTGGAGAGTGAGACTGTCTGGAAATGTATCCACTCATGAACTGGCATGGACCTCCACAAATGGCTTGAAAGTGGATGGAAATTTCATGCTGGTCACCCTGCCACGAACTTGACTTCACGAAGCATGAAGGGGCCAAAATTTGTCACAAACTTTAGTTTGTGAACTGGTTTGTGCCCATCCCTAGTAGTGGTTAAGAGTGGCAGACTCTAATCTGAAGAACCAGGTTGGATTCCCTGCTCCTCTACATGAAGCCTTCTGGGTGACCTTGGGCCAATCACAGTTCTCTCAGAACTCTCTCGGCTCCACCTACCTCACAAGGTGCCTGTTGTGAGGAGGGGAAGGGAATGTGATTGTAAGCTGCTTTGAGACTCTTTAAGGTAGGAAAAAAGCAGGGTATAAAAACCTACTCTTCTTCTTCAGTGGACTTATTTTTGCATAGTCCTGTGAAAGATTGCTCCCCTAGTTTCATATCCTCTTGCTTGAAGTTCCTTAAACTCATTTAAGA
This sequence comes from Gekko japonicus, assembly GCF_001447785.1. Classification (NCBI taxonomy): domain Eukaryota; kingdom Metazoa; phylum Chordata; class Lepidosauria; order Squamata; family Gekkonidae; genus Gekko; species Gekko japonicus. Next base: position 472 of record NW_015216289.1, on the reverse strand, counting down.
TTGCAATCTGATGAGCTAATTTGTTTGGGAAACCTGTACATCAAAATGGATACCTAGTCAGGGGTCTTTTTGTAGAAAAAGAGCTGCCGAAGCTCATTAGCATAACTCATTAGCACATACCACACCCCCTGACATCACCAGAAGTTTGTCATAAGGCCACACCCCCTGACATCACCGGAAGTGTGTCATAAGGCCACACCCCCTGACATCACCGGAACCTCATGATGAATGGTTTTTGTTTCTTGTCCTTGGCCCTTTCGGTCTGTTGGTTATGGTCCAGCTCCCCCTCTTCCTGTCACATGACTCTGATATCACATCCCGGGATGCTCCTTTGTGAGTGACTGGCATTAAAGCTATGAGTGAGCAATTTGGCTACTGCATAAATTAGTTTGCTCTGGAGGCATCTTTCCTGAATTAAGGCAAAAATGTATGAGCCAGAGGCAAAAACACTGTTAGCTACCTTGCACTTAGA
>NW_015216288.1:0-988 GCF_001447785.1 Gekko japonicus | reverse complement strand
CTAAAAGCACTTGGCAGGCACCATGTTTGGGATCCCTCTTCTACCACAATAACAGTTCAGTCCTACTTTCCTGGGAGTAAGCCTCACGGAGTAGGAATCTAATTAGATCTGCTTAGGGTGGCACTCTGAATTTTTTAACAGTGCTGTAGGATCCTTTGCTATAACCATGACTGGATTTAAGAGACGCAGGAACTCTACACCTTGTGTGAACAATTGGGGGAAGGGGACATAGCTTTTCCCACCTGTGTGAGAAGTTGAGCATGAGAAAATGACAACAATAAGCATAGCTACACTAAAGTCTTGGACTGGCTTATCTTCTCCCCACAAAACCGGTGTGTGTGTGTGTGAAACAGCATACTCTACAAAGCCAAGATGGCCGCCTACAATGATTTGACTGTGACGCTATGTGCAGGAAGCCTGCCTTTGTCTCCCCTGCCTCCGCAGGTGATCTGCACAACCCGGAACAGTTTAATTATGGAGTGGAGTCATGGGAAGCGTACAAAAATGGGCGCCTCTCTGAAGATTTGATTGAGGAGCAGAGGAAAGTGGAAGAAGCCGACTTGGTGATTTTCCAGGTCAGTATCTTAAAATGAAATCTCCCAATTCCAGTCTTACGTGAGGACAGATAGGACTATCTACATATCTGTCGAGCACAGCTATCACCTTAAGCAGAAATTAGAACCAAGAAAATATTTAAAAATACCTTACTCAGTATTATTCCTCTTATAGTTGATTATTGTGCCTATGAATTTTGCCACTGAGAAGGTAACTCGGTCATTTGTATCGGGTAGTAGCCATGACACCTGGGCTCACACATTTAGCGATTCCGTCTTTAAGTAAAGGGGTGGCTAAATTAGACCTCAACTCGTTGAATCATATGTTTGCAGATAGGACTCACTTCTGACCATTTCACTGCACAGCCCGGGCAACCGCTTGATTAGAGAATCTAACAAATGGTTAGATTAAAGTCCAAGAGCACCCGAGAGAC
>NW_015216287.1:0-895 GCF_001447785.1 Gekko japonicus | reverse complement strand
AAAGAACTGAGAGAATATATCCCACAATATCTCATTACCAGCAGTAACCACCTTTCAGGTATTCCATTCGGATTCATCAATAGAAGGAACGGGTCGCACACCCAGCCTGGATTGTGAATTCTACTTTTTTCATGACTTTTGCAGCTGCTTTGCATTTACACGGCCCCTTCTGCATCCTCTCCCTGCTCCCTTTACTACCTATATATCTCTGGCCAGTTTCTTCATACCCTCCATGCATCTGACGAAGTGAGCTGTGTTTCTCGAAAGCTTGTGCTACAATAAAGTTTGTTAGTCTTAAAGGTGTTACTTGGCTTTTGACTGTCCCACAATATCGTTATTCTTCCTGCAAAATGTCTGCGCCATTGTTTTGGGCACACATTTGCATACTTTCCTGGGGATCTTTTATTTAAAAAAAAAAAAATCCAAAAAGGTTCCATTCAAATTAGTGTTGCCACCCTCCAGGTGGGGCCTGGAGATTTCCTGGAATTGCAGCTGACTTCCAGACTACAGAGATCAGTTCCTCTGGAGAAAAGGGCTGCTTTGGAGGGTGGCACCTCCTCTTCCTCTCACGTGACTGTGATATTATGTGTCTTTTTGTCCCATGCTGCTGTCTGGAATTTAAAGGTGGGCCCCTGATCTCTAAAGGCTGAAGACCACTGCCTAAGATAAGGTGGAGTCTGATCATCTTGACCTAATTTATTGTGGGATGTAGCCATGGAGATGGTGACCAGCGAAAACCTAAGTGGTCCTTGCTTGTGACCTCTCAGTCTGGAACTTGTATGCGAACCGGTTCGGTTTGTGAGGTTCGTGATGAGGTAGAATCCCCCCCCCACAGGCATGTTAGAGGCAGTAAACTCACAGAGGTTCTTTCCGCACTTGGTTCTCATCCCTGGTT
>NW_015216286.1:0-989 GCF_001447785.1 Gekko japonicus | reverse complement strand
CTAACAGGCCGGCCCTGCGGCGCCTCTTGAAGATCTCCAAAGAGGGGGCTTCCCTCACCACTTCAGGGAGCCCCTTCCACAGAGGCGGAACTACGATGGAAAAGTGGTGAGAGAGCCAACAGATGGCTGCTTGACAACTATAGCTGGTGCACACGGACATTCGGAAGGAAATGTTCCTTCATCTGAACATTTGAGGCTGCCTTACAGTGAATCAGATCATCTAGCTCAGTATCAACGATGCCTGACCGGTGTTCCTGCCAAGCTGAGTTAGTGTGAGCCGGCTCACAGATTTTTAGCCTCCGGCTCACACCTTTTTGTCTTCGCTCAGGAAGGACGGCTCCAGAGCAAACAAATTTATGCAGCAGCCAAATCGCTCACTCGCGACTTGAATGCCAGGAGCTCACAACATAGGATTTTTGCTCACAAGACTCCGCAGCTTAGAGGGAGCATCGCTCGTGACTGGCAGTGGCTCTACAAGGTCTCAGGCAGAAGAAGGCCTCCTCCATCCCTTGCTGCTCAAGCTCTTACACTGGGAGGTGCTGAGGGCGTGAACCTGAGGACCACCACTGGGGACTGCCAGTATGACAAAGCACACACTCCGCCACTGGGCCCCTGCCCCTCCCCTCAAAGGAAGGGTCATCCCTGTGACCCTCAAGATGTTTCTCCAACATTTTCAAGTCAAATAAAATGTATTAATACAGTCTGCGACCAGCACGAGATCAGTTACGGCAACGTACACGGGTCTTATACATTTTTAGGAAATACGCATTATTAAAAGTACTGAATGGCCTATGCGTTCTTAAAACCAGAGAACAGACTGAACAGAACGTCTACGTTTTACGGTTCAGCTACATTCCGTGTTAATTCCCTGCGAATCCTGCACGACGCTGCAAGACATCTGGCACAGGGGAGTGTGAGCCAAGGGTCTGTGTCTGAAAGGAACGTCCTCATAATTTCAGTTTCTGAGCAGGCGGAATCTCCTCCCAAGC
>NW_015216285.1:0-997 GCF_001447785.1 Gekko japonicus | reverse complement strand
CAGCAGTACTCTGGTGGCAGAATTAGGAACTGCAAGAAAAGCAGTTTTGGTGCAAATCAACGTGCTCAAACAAAGCGACATCAACACAATGGTGTTGAGGCAATAGCACCACCCAGTGGGCAAGAACGGTACTGTTCCTTAATATTATTTAAAAAAAATTGGAGCACAACTACACATTCAAGTAAACAAGGCTGTGCCAAAGCAACCGTGCCACCACAACGGTACCACAACAGCACCACCTAGTGGGCGGGGTCCAGTATTGCAAATCTGAACAAATTTTAAGGACATTTTTTCTTCTTCACATCATGGGAGAAGCCACAGGTGGCATGGTAGACCCCAATGGAAGTGCAAAAGCCGGGAATACATACATGTCATGGGGACGAGGTATGGATCTGACCCCTGACATGCATGAATATTTGCTTGTCCAGAATACAAACTTGTACAAGAAGTAGATGCAGCAGCCAATACCACATGGACCAATGGACAGACAGGGTGATTCTTTAATTCCTATAGATTCTTGGTAACAGTGATCCAAGTGATTTGTTTTGTTATGACATTTGGTTTGGATCAGGGTCATATGAGGGGGGTCCAGGTGGAATAGTTGTCTGGGGGTAGGCTTCCCAAGTACTTACTGTGATTTGGTGGGGGACGAAGACGTCTTCGCAGGATCATTCCTGCGGGGACAACAGATGTGCCGCACCATGCCGTCGCCAGGAAGTGACGCCGGGTGACGCTCTGGCAATGGGGCCAGAAACTCGATGGTACTATCGAGTTTTCAGCCCCATTACCAGAGCGTCACCCAGTGTCATTTCCTGGCAACGGCATGGTGCGTTACAAGGAGAAATGTTCCAGCCGGGAAGCATGTGTCCCCTGCCGGATTGCGGTAAATACTTGGCAACCCTATCTGGGGGTCCATGGTGCCTCTCAACAGCACTGCACCCACAAATTATGAATGAAGAAAGAACAGTTTTTCTTAGGAGGCTGAAGTTGGTTCCTT
>NW_015216284.1:0-977 GCF_001447785.1 Gekko japonicus | reverse complement strand
CTCTGAGGTTCAGGACCTCTCACATCATTCATTATAGGATTACTGAGGTAAAGAAAGGACCTGCAACACTCTATAAAAGTTAAAGAAAAAAGACATCCATGAACTATAGTGTGGCATCCCAAGGTCTTTGACACTACATGCAAAAAATACATGCCAAAAGTACACGTTTTTGAATGTTCCCAACAGGATGACTAAAGGTGACTTCATTAGCACCTTGTTTACCATATGAAGTTCTGTGAGACCAGTGGCTAAAATCAGCCTTGAATTAACCATTAAGCAAAAGAAGCACATGCTCAGGGCAACAAGGGAAGGGGGGCAACACAGAGGGGGGGGTTGCTTATATTGCTTGCAGCTATTTGGTGTTAAATAGATTTTAAAAACTAAACTTCATATCTAATACAGTTGTGGGTCTAACCTGGGGGATGGCACAGAAGAAAACTGAATTTTTCATCTCTTATTTCACCTTCAGCGTTTACTGAGTCTTAATGACTTGTCAGTTAGGTGATGGAAGAGCCGAGGGGCACCATTGTTGGGCTGTGCTTAGGGCATCAGTTGGCCTTAATCCAGCCCTGGCTAAAACGATGGTCTTGGACTTGTAAAAGCTAGACTGAAATCCACATATAGTTATGAATCTCATTGGACAGCCTTGGTTATACCATTTCTCGACTTAACCGACCTCACAGACTTGTTGCCAAATCACCTTTCTGCACACCTTGTAGAAAGAAATGAAACAAAAACTTCCATGTGCAGGAGCATTTCCTGGTAAATATGAAGTATTCCTTTTGGCTTCCAGTCTCACATCTTACCATCTCACATTAGAACACACAGAGCCCTACATCCTAGAGACTCATGCAGGATGAAAGTACACAGTAAGTTTTAAGGCAGAGTTATCAAGGAGGGGAAATGCCTCTTCTCCTCAAGGATTGCAACTAGAACACTCTGCCGCTAAGAGAGTGTCAGCAAGCTGCCATTCTGTT
>NW_015216283.1:0-999 GCF_001447785.1 Gekko japonicus | reverse complement strand
GGCTCACAAGTAGGCATAAGCCAACACATTAAACAAGTCAAAACCATATAAAATCATTACTACAATGTTACAACAAATTAAGTGCTCTAGATGTTCCAGACTGATCTTCCATAAAGATGACATCACAAAGATGGTACATCCAATCAGTGCTGTCAGTTCCACGTGACACTGTAGTTCTCTCTTCCCAGGGCCAGATGGTAATGGTGGTAACATAGCAATGGTAGAGTAGTGGCGGCTCCTACTTGAAAGCCTGGCGGAAGAGCTCCATCTTGCAGGCCCTGCGGAACTGCGCAAGGTCCCGCAGGGCCCAGATCTCCTCTGGGAGCTCGTTCCACCAGGTAGGAGTCGCCACCGAAAAGGCTCTGGCCCTGGTAGCAGCCATCCTAGCCTCCTTGGGGCCTGGCATCGTCAGGAGATGTTGCGTTCCTGACTGCAGTGCCCTCAGGGGAACATATGAGGAAAGGCGTTGGGTATGTTGCACCCCGGTCATATAGGCCAAGCAGAGGTGTCAAACTCATTTGTTACGAGGGCCGGATCTTTTCGTAAAGGTCACTTTATCGGGCCAGGTCACGTGTGCCATAAAACATAATGCCAGGTACCAGAGATATAAACTGTATACAGGGCAGAAGCTGGTAAGCTCTGAGTTACTGTATCCTCACTGCAAGGCCCCATGGGCTTTGGGGGGGCAAAGGAAAACCCATATAGGCAAACTGGAGTCTCATGTTCCCGCCCTTGCACTGGTCGCTCACGGGCTGCATAAGAGCCCTGGATGGGCCGGTTCCGGCCCCCGGGCGTTATGTTTGACACCCTTGTGTTAGAGAAATATGCCCCTTCTAGTGGGGGAATCCACTTCCACAAATTAGCAGATCCAGCACCCTGTTGACAGGAGATTCCATCCCCCCCTTCACTTGGGGCATTTAGGATATATTATAAACAGTGTTGTATCATATTAGATTTGTATGGCTTTGGGCAGATAAGAGAATGCCAGAAACTATATAT
>NW_015216282.1:0-1051 GCF_001447785.1 Gekko japonicus | reverse complement strand
GGGGGGGAATGGAGGCACCTGTCACTTTGGAATCCTCTCTGATTGAATGAAGTGTGTACCCATCATAACACTAAGCCTCACAAGTAGATAACAAGACCTCTAGAGAAAAGTATGTGAGAAAAGGAAACTGGTTATTGTAAAGAGGATGTTCTTCCAGACTTTCCTAATCTCTATGATTTCTTCCTTCTGTTGTCTCAGGTGAATTTGTATCTGGCTTCATTCATTTTCGAGTGTTCAATCGTGAGAAAGCAGTCATGGCTCTCTGTGCTGGGGTGAAAGTCACTGGATGCAACACAGAACATGTGAGTATCCTGGCTACAGGTTCTCGACCTCTGCCAGGGATGATTCTAAAACCTCTTGTCAACAATAGCTATGCTCTGTAACACCTGTTAGTTGGACTCCAAATGGTCGGGCAGTCACCAAAACAATCTGAGGCCAAACCTCTGCTGCTCAACAGAAACATCTGAACATAAGAACATAAGAGGAGCCATGCTGGATCAGGCCAATGGCCCATCCAGTCCAACACTCTGTCACACAGTGGCCAAAACCCAGGTGCCATCAGGAGGTAACACCAGCAGGGTCAGAATTCCAGAAGCCCTCCCACTGTTGCCCCCTCCAAGCACCAAGAATACAGAGCATCACTGTCTCAGACATAGTGTTCCATCTATATCTTGTGGCTAATAGCCACTCATGGACCTCTGCTCCATATGTTTATCCAATCCCTTCTTGAAGCTGTCTACGTTTGGAATCCCCGCCATTTCCTCCAACAGTGAATTCCACATGTTAATTACTCCTTGGGTGAAGGACTTCCTTTTATCTGTTCTAACCTACTGCTCATTAATTTCATTGAGTGCCGACGAGTTCTTGCATTGTGGGAAAGGGGGGAAAGTACTGTCTAGTATTTGGTTTATTAATACATTCCAAAACAGCGCACAACTTTTAACAGTCAAATTAACACACTGGTGCTCTCTGCTACTGACATAATATACCTCTAGTCCCTATTTTATATGTATTTGCAATTGTGTGGCTAGGCGGGATACAAATCGAAATC
>NW_015216281.1:0-995 GCF_001447785.1 Gekko japonicus | reverse complement strand
CCCTCTTGATTTTGTCCACATTCTTTTTGGCTCAAGGTCACTCAGTGAGCTTCATGCCTTGAGGTGAGATTTGAACCTAGGCCACCTCAGCCTATCCACGGCACTGCAGTCTCTTTTTTGTTTAACATGGGCCCCAGTCACACGGGAGGATTTGCCCTGCAAGAGGGACGGATCGGGGGCGCATCAAGCGGGCGCGATCACACCGCAACATCTGGGAAGCGATTCGTCCCTTCGGCCTGAAAACGCGCTTTTAAAAGGTACTAGCAACAGAGCACTACCTTCCGGATGATGCGCGGCAACTCCAGGCGTCTGGTCGGGGAAGCGCTGGTAGCCCGTCACAGCCAGTGCTGCTCCCCGTCCCACGCATCCGCACAACCGCGCTACTGCTGGTTTGCTGCACAATGTGTGATCGGCTGCCGGAGCACGGAGCTGCGGGGGCATGTCGGATCGCGCTCCCGCGGTTCTTTTTGCTCTGGTTTTACTTTGCCTCCCTTTGGCAGCGGATCATCCCACTCGTGTGACCGGGACCCATGCTTCTCTTTTTGTCATCGACCTCAGCCCACAGGGTTGCCAGCTCCAGGTTGGGAAACACCTGGAGATTTTGGGGGTGGAGTCTGAGGAGGGCAGGGCTTGGGGAAGGGAGGGACTTCAGTTGGGTATAATGCCATAAAGTCCATCGTTCAAAGTGGCCATTTTCTCCAGGTGAGTGGATCTCTGTTGCCTGGAGATCACTTGTAATCCCACCACCTGGAGGCTGGCAACCCTACCACAGTTCTACGGTCTTCTCCAGTGCCACAGCCATGAGGGACAGAAACTTGAGCTACAATTAAAATAATAACAGCAGAGGTCCTTGGGACGTGGAATTCTGCATTCGGTAACACATTCTACCCGTGTCTGGAATGCACGCAACTCTGATGAGGCCCATTCATTTCAGTGGGACTTAAAACCAAATATACCTTGGTCTGGACTACAAGTTCTAGTCCAGCGGCACCTTT
>NW_015216280.1:0-1045 GCF_001447785.1 Gekko japonicus | reverse complement strand
AGGGAGCATTGGTTAGGACTGAGTGCCCCTTTCACCTTTTTAGGTACGGGCCTTACTGGCCTACCTACAAATGTGTGAATCGAAACGGGTATCAGACGGAACATACTTCTTCAGACTGGGGTGTGTGCTCGTGTACAGTCAGTCACAGGCTTAGGTTTGCAGCTGTAAGTTTTCGCATGAGACGTCGGCACTCCGACAACCAAGGAAGCAGCCGTTAAGCTGCCGCTCACCCAGGACTGTGAACTCTGCACAGAACTGCCTGGCGTGCAGACGGGCAGAGACGGCTGCCACAGACAGCCACGGGGGCCATGGCTGAGTTCCCACTCTTTTGTGGCACTTTATATGAGTTCCTCCAAAACGCCAACTTCACGTAACACCAGTCCTGGCTTTGCCACCACAAGAACATAAGAGACGCCAAATGTTGGATCAGGCCAAAGGCCCATCCAGTCCAACACTCTGTGTCACACAGTGGCCAGAAATACCAGGTGCCACCGGGAGGTCCACAAGGGAAAGCGGTGAGTGCAGGATACCTGCCTGCAAAGGGGCAGCTGCAGCACTCCCACCTTCACCGGTCTGAAACCCCCTCCTGGGAAGAGGCTGCACCCCACCCAGCCGCCCGCTGCGACACCCTTCGCTGCTCCGGCAGAACTGCCAGTCAGAAGTCTGAGACTCCCTCCTCCAGCCGGGGTTCAAACGGGGAAGGCGGCATCGCCGGGGGCCCTAATGAGGCTCAAGACCAGCACAAGATGGGCAGCGGTGGGAGGACACTGAAGTGCACCCGAGGAAAATGGGGGGGGGGATCCTAACGGGTCAGTGTTATCAGCTATGAAAAGTTAAAAGGGAGGGCAGGGTATAAATAAACACAATGACATTGTAAGTTGCTTTGGATCTTCATTTTGGAGGAAAGTGGGGTAGCAATGGAAACATAATTTGAAAAGACTGCAGTTACTTCTTGCATTTTGGGCATCTGCTGTTTATAGGGCTAGGTTCCCCCCCCCCCACCTCTGTACTTATGTCATGGTGACTGAGGGGGACCTCCACATCC
>NW_015216279.1:0-995 GCF_001447785.1 Gekko japonicus | reverse complement strand
TTATGTATCAGTTACAATGGTCTCACCCCCCATTGCTGCCTGCAGATACCCCATTGTTTTCCTGTATTGGGTATACTGTATTGTTATTGCAGTAATTACAGGTGAATGTTTGACTCGGAGGTCAGCACAGCAAACTTCAAGAACTCATTTCCAGGAATGCTCATCAGATTCTCTAATGGCATGACCAGACTGAGCATTTTAGTTGTATTGGTCACCTCTGCACGTGTTGTCAGATGCGGTACAACAGTTGTGTATAAAATACGAGTGGGTATTTGGTCAAGAAAGGGGGTTACTAAAGGGGTGGCAGCTTTCCCTGGATATTGAACAAGGAGAATCATCTAACTTGTTTTGAGGCTTAACCAGTGCCATATGCACAGAGCATCACCCAACACGATTATATGACTTCAGGGTCACACCTAGGGTTGCCACCTCTGGGTTAGGAAACAATTGGAGATTTTGGGGGTGAAGCCTGGGGAAGACTGGTTTTTGGGAAGGGGGGGACCTCAGTAGGGTACAGTGCCATAGAGTCCCCCTTCCAAAGCAGCCATTTTCTCCAGGGGAACTAATTTCTGTCATCTGGAGATCAGTTGTAATAATGGGAGATCTCCAGGCCCCACAAGGAGGATGGGAACCCTAGACACTGGAAGTGACTTCATGGTGTTGGTGCACCGCTGATTTCCCTGCCATTTCCCCCAGCATTTCCCTCGTACTGCCCACCTGAGCAGTGGAAAGCAGGCACAGGTAGAGGGTGGAAGGTCTCTAGCTGAAGTGGGAGACCTGGTCTCCCTAATCCAGTGCTCCATCCATTTTCCAGCTTGTTATGGATCAGTTGCCACAAGGCCTAATTGACAAAGATGTGCCAACATATTTTGACGGATTCCAAAGTGGTTCTCCAGAGGCTGCAATTTGCTGGGGTCAAAGTCAACAGACGACAGTGTTTCTTTTTTCAAGACCAGATTAAATGGTTTTTCAAAACCATTTCATTCACCAGCAAG
>NW_015216278.1:0-1109 GCF_001447785.1 Gekko japonicus | reverse complement strand
ATACATAACAGTGTTTAAAGGCAAAATAAGCAAATCTAACGTGACTACTTATTTCTCTTAACTGTTTCCTATTTCAAGGCCCACACTCTTTTTACCAGGCCTCCTGGCTGAACTCACTCTGTCCCAAGTGAGGCATCTCTCTCAGACCAGTCCCCTCAGTTTTACTCTGCGTGAGGCAAGACCGCAGAGGAACAAACACCGTTTCCACAGCCCACAAAGCTTAAGGCTCAATCCCAGTCCTACACAGATCATGACATATGCTCTCCTGACCATGGTGAAGGGAGAGCCAGAAGCAGACAGACACCGAGGGGGCAGCACTAGGCCCCCTGATGGTCCAGAAAAGGATGCCAAAACTGGAAGTGCCAACCAAGGCCCCGGGAACAAAACCACCCTTTGGCCCAACTCAGAAGAGTCCAGCTTTTACTGCTATAAATATTTTTTGCCTCCAGTTTTGCATTAATCTGTTCTGTAATTGTAATGCCACCACTGTAGTTTATGAACCTGGTGACAACCTGGAGCATTCTGGCCGTGTGGCTCAGTAATCATGAAAGAATTATACTGAAGAGTGATAAACAGATGGAGCAAAGGTCCATCAGTGGCTATTAGCCACAAGGGATAGATAGGAGCTCTCGGTCTGGGGCAAGTGATGCTCTGTATTCTTGGTGCTTGGGGGGGCGGGGCAACAATGGGAGGGCTTCTAGTGTCCTGGCCCCACTGCTGGACCTCCCGGTGGCCCCTGGTATTTTTGGCCACTGCGTTGGACTAGATGGGCCATTGGCCTGATCCAACATTGGCTTCTCTTATGTTCTTACTGGTCTTTGCACCCTTGTATATGCAGAATCTGCAGGGACAATCCACGGATCCCTCAGAGACTTCATCTCCGGCACTACAGGATGGCTGTCTCAGGGAAAACAGGACTGAGAAAGTTCTTATTTACAGGACCGCAGACAATCACATGGAGATCTTAAACACATCCATGGGCTTAGAAAAAAATGAGAAATGCAACCTCTCACGCCTGGCATGCAACGAGCCATGAAGTTGGTCAGGGAAGGAAAGTGGCCCCACAACCCATAGATGCTACAGAAGATGCCATAAATTGTTAAACTGTA
>NW_015216277.1:0-969 GCF_001447785.1 Gekko japonicus | reverse complement strand
AATCAGCTTTATTAAGAACGGGAACTTCCGAAGACCACACAAGACACGACGACACCACAACAACGCACGGTGGAGCCTAGCTCCCTTTTAAACAATCCTGGGCTGGTGTGGCCACGCCCTCACATAATTAAGGTCCAATCATAATCCAGATATAACATCCAATAACCAAAGTTCCCTCCAGCACAGTTCTCTTACATTTGATTGGTTACAATACTGCTTCAGACAATGGTATTGTTTCAGATTACAATCCTGGCTGAGGTTTCAAGCTTAACATTAGTTTGTTATGGTGAAGACACAACAGTTTCTGTCAAGAGCTCTCTCAGCCCCGCCTACCTCACAGGGTGTCTGTTGTGGGGAGGGGGAGGAAAAGGAGATTGAGAGCTGCTCTGAGACTCCTTTGGGGAGTGAAGGGCGGGGCATAAATCCAATATCTTCTTCTTCTCCTAGAGAAAATGGCGGCTTTGGAAGGTATGGGAATATACCCTACCGAGGCTCCGCCCCTCCCTAAGCCCCTCCCCTCCTAGGCTCCACCCTCAAATCTCGAGATATTTCTGTACCCGTAGTTGGCAACCTGACTTAGTCTTTGGAATCTGGGGCTAGAAGAAGAAGAAGAGATTGGTAGTCTCTTACAATCTCCTTTCCCTTCTCCTCCCCACAACCAACACCCTGTGAGGTAGGCGGGGCTGAGAGAGCTCTTTCGAGAACCGCCTTTGAGAGAACAGCTCCCCTCCAATAGGGGGGGAATTTGTGACCAACCCAAGGTCACACCAGCAGCTGCAGGTGGAGGCGTGGGGACTCAAACCTCATTGTCCCAGATTAGAGTCCACATACTTAACCACTACACCAAACTGGCTCTCAAAGGTAAAGGAAGCAAGTCAAGAGGAAAGTGAGGGAGGCTGGGAATGCCACTTGGGAAGGCTCTTGCGGGTTGAGATTTATTATATATGGCCAGGGACCAGCCTACCTAAG
>NW_015216276.1:0-1000 GCF_001447785.1 Gekko japonicus | reverse complement strand
ATATGCTCTGTATGCTCTGTCTGTTGGCACTTGTGGCACTTGCTTGCTCTAGATTAAACATCCCCAGAAGAAAGCTTGGGCAAACTGCTGAAATGCAGATTTCTAAAAGTCAAAGACCAGGTCTGATTATGCCAAATTAGAGTTGTTAAATTATGGGCTGCCTATATTCCTGATAGAGGTTTGACATAAGGGCAAAATCTGGACACTGGTCACATGAAGCTGTCACTCAGAGTTGGTTCCAGTGATATACCTGGCAGCTGACTCAGAAAAACAACTATACATGCCATTCTAGCTGTTTCTAGTTTTAGAGAATCCAGCTCAAAGGGTTCCTGTTCCTTTCCTGGGACATTTGCTGAAAAATAACAACAAAGAGGTTATGCTAAATATGGCGAAATGTTCTATGTATTGTGTGAAGTCACTGAGTGCTATTAAACTACAACGAGATTTATTGTATAACTTAGACATGACGCCGGTTGCTCCACTTAGGGGGACGGATTAAGCTCAGGCCAAATCTCCTCTCTTCTACTTCCAATTTCCTGCCCTACCAGATTATGTCACCCAGTGAGCAGCGCTTCCCACTCTGTTGTTTATAGCTTTGGTAACTGTTAAACTTGACAAGAACTTTCTAAACTTTCGGGGTGTGGGAGAAACCCATAATCTGCTTGTGGGGTTAATAAATTACATTTTGTCATGGAGGCTGGAGAAAAAAGAAATGTTTGATTGCAATTTCTTATATGAATTTGCAACCTTGTATATAGAAGTCTACAAACAGCCCTGGCTCTTCGGCTTGGAAATAGAGATGAGCACCGCCCCTTAGAGTCAGATTCGACTGGCTTTTGAGCAAGGGAAACCTTCACCTTTACCTATATATTATAATTGTGTATTGTGATGGATGTTACAACCCATTCCTGAGCTCTGCTTTTGCTGGTGCACAAGACAAATTTGAACTGCACCGAAAACTGAAACAACACGCAGCTCTGATGTTACAGTGCCTATTGAC
>NW_015216275.1:0-1001 GCF_001447785.1 Gekko japonicus | reverse complement strand
AAGAAAGATTTCAAAGGAAAAACGGATGAGATTTTTTAAAACTGTTTTATTTAAGTTTTTCCCCAAAAGACAAAGAAGAATATACATCCTTTACACTTGTAATTTTCGCATAACATCTTAGCGAGTCTATTACAAAGTCTTGTTCTTTAACCATTTATAAAAATCTGCCCATCTTTCCTTAAACACCTTATCATCTTTCCCTTGTAAAATTACTGTTAGTTTGTCCATTTCTGCGATCTCCATAAGCTTCTCTACTAATTCCTTTCTTTTAGGAATCTTTTCTTGTTTCCAGTTCTTAGCAATCAGAATTCTGGCTGCTGTGAGCATGTATGTTAACACATATACATTTTCCCCTTTATGTTCTTTAGGGATTATATTTAACAGGTAGGATCCGGACACAATCTTAAACTTATATGCAACATTTCGGTGATCAGATTATTTACATTTTCCAAAAAACTATAGACTTTTTCGCAATTCCACCACATGTGCATAAAAGTCCATGCGTTAGATTTACATCTCCAACAATTTTTATTCACTGTTGTATACGCTTTTGCTAACTTTTCTGGAGTCCAGTACCATCTATGGAACATCTTAAATATGTTTTCCTTAAATGCTACTGCCTTCATTAATTTCATTGACTTCCAGACCTTTTGCCAATCTTCCATTTGAATGGTTGTTCCCAGATCCTTCATCCAAAGGATCATGGTATTTTTTATATTTTCATCGTACAAATAGTCATCCAGGAGGAAATTGTAAGTTTTTTGAATAAATTTGTCGTTGGAGGACAACCATATTTTGTCCAAATCTGTTTTGGTGTTTACAAATTCCCTACTTTTATCCTTATTGTATCTATCTTGTACTTGCATCTTCTCCCACCAGGTTAGGTGGATATTTTCCCCCATTATTCTTTCTAACGGTCTTAATTTGTTATTTTCATCCAGCAATACATCATAGGGTATAGCCTTTACTTTTGTCATTAATTTTGTATTTATAAATGCCTC
>NW_015216274.1:0-1009 GCF_001447785.1 Gekko japonicus | reverse complement strand
CTTCCTAAATATATTTTATTTTGGAAGGAAGTAAAAACCTTTTTCAATGCATTTTAAGGTACTTGGGCAAGGCATTGCAAATTTGGGAAGGGGCTGTGGCTCACTGCTTGGCATGCAGAAGGTCCCAGTTCAATCCCTGGCATCTCCTGCTAAAAGGGTCAGGATCCCCCTCTTCTCGGTTCCTGTTGCTACCTGGTGGCACTACAGGGGCACAACTAAGGAAAGAAGCAGCATGGTGGCAATGCCATGCCACGCCTTCCTGTTACACCACCGGAAGTGACATCGTGACATTGGGGTGATGCTGTAGGAATTTCCAAAATCTGGTGAAATTCCTAGAGCAACACCATGACACCGTGACATCACTTTACTCGCCCACTCCAGGGCTGCCATGTCCTCCCATCAATGCATAGTCTCACTGTGGCCAGATCTGTGGATACTTAAATCCAGAGACTGGAGCCATAAATAGACAAAACAGCTCTTTCTACAGACATCAGAGAAACCCCAGATTTGCAGGATAATCTGAAATCTAAAAATAAAATATAGGGGGTTAACCCCCTCAAATCGTAGCAGCACCTGTAGCTTTAAGAAATGAATGACCCATGTGGCTGGTGCTAAGCAACCAGAGCAGTACAGCCAGCCTCCAAGTCTGGGTTTCTGTCAGTAGAATGCAGGGGAAGAGGCAGAGCCCTTTCCAGGGCTGTTTTGAACTCCGAGGGAGGACTCATCGGGGCCGGGGCCAGTAACAAACACCAGGCAACTTGCTACTGGGTGACTTGTAACCTCCACACAATAGCTTGTGTGGAGCAGTGGTTTCAGACAGAGGTGTCAAACTCGTTTGTTGCAAGGGTTGGATGTGACATAAATGTCACTTTGTCAGGCTCTATGTTTCATAAAATGTAATGCCAGATATCATACTGGAGATATAAACTTTCTAAATGACACAGACAAACACAAATAATGATATTATTTTAACTCAAAACACAAACAAAAGTAATTGGTTCCTAGGAGT
>NW_015216273.1:0-1026 GCF_001447785.1 Gekko japonicus | reverse complement strand
CCTTTGGTTCTTTGGTTCTTGCATGAGACTTCTGTCACCCGGCATTACCCCCCGAGCATCCTAAATGGCTGTTGCTTCAAAGCACCCTTTGCAGTCTCCAGACAGTTTGCCTTCACTACCTGTTTGCAATAGAATAAGCTTCCTGCTACGTTTTCTTCTCCAAAGGAAAACTTTAAGCGTTGAAATTGCTCAAAACTAGCCTTAAGGATAGAGCTCTGTGAGGAGCACTCGCTTCCCACGTCTGCTCTCGCCGCCACCCGGAACCGGAACCGACTTAGGAATACTCCTGACGTGGTAACTATGAATCATTAATGTTTAGTTAAGGCAAACAGCCCTAGCCTTTGTTATTTTTGTAATCTCTGGTAGTCTATGCTAAGCTCTGTACTAAATAAAGATCTCTCTTATTGCTAAATTGTTTTTGATGTTGTAACTGAATTCCAAGGTTAAATCCTGTGGCCTAAACACTCAATATATACGCTACCATTCGAGAGTAAAAGTGTGCATCTCTAGATTGAGCTGCTAGTGTGTTCTGTCCCAGATGCCAACTAAGGGTTTGAATCTCTCCCTTAGGAAAGGCGGGGACTATTGAAGAGAGATTCTGGTGGCAAATTGTTGTGAAGACCAGAGATGGTACAGACTGTCTCGTGGCTTGTTGTTTAATGTACTGAAAGTACAGGATTCCCTGCCATTCCTGGACTGGCCTGGGTGGGCTAATCTTGTACAGTTTTATCCATTACTTTTACACCACATTTTGTTCAACTTCTTACAGTTTTCTTTCCCCCCCTTCCCTCCCTTTTCCCCTCCCTATCTTCATATTGTCCTTAGTCCTTTATCCCCAGCCACGGGCACAAAGTCTGAATCTTCCACTGAATGTCTTTTCTTTCTTCTTTGGATATCCAGTCTGTGTAGGTCTTCCATCTTTTCAAGACTTCTGCGGATTTTCCTTCTCATGTTAACTCCTTACATAGAGTTGCAGCAATGTCTGACTGTAAAAAGTCAGATAGCTGTGCCAGTTTTCAACCGTCC
>NW_015216272.1:0-1004 GCF_001447785.1 Gekko japonicus | reverse complement strand
ATATGCTGGTGCTATCTGGGAAAAGAAATTAGCCAGCAAAACTTGTATTATTTGCTATCACTGCTGAACACCGTCCCTCCAAACTTCTCTGACAGCACATGGCCAAATCTGAATCACGATACAGAATCATCATCTTTGGCAGTTTTGAAAAGTTTTAGAAGGGGAGAGAAGGGGCTGCGTGTTGAGCAAAAGAACTTTCCCGCTGTCTTTACCTCTAATTCTCGCCAGCTATGGAGGCCCAAGAATTCGTTGTTTATAGATTAGTTGTTGTTGTTGGGCTTCTGCCTCTGAACAAAGGAAATGCTGATGGAATTTAACATGTGTGCGATTTCTTCCCTTCTCATTCCTTTATATAAGCGAACTACAATATAATCCAGGCTTTGTGTGGCTCATTTGCTGGGGTGAAGCTATTTTCTGCAAGGTCCCCAAGGCATTGGCTTCCAACTGTGAAGGGAGGGAAGAATGAGGACAACAGAATAATCAAAAGCTTTACTAATGCAGGAACTGAGTGCAACCATATTTCACTGTGGGATGCCATCCATATATTGCTCATGGGAGTGGCCTGGATGCGGGATTTTGCACATTCCCCAGCAGACCCTCCCCCCAGATATGGATTGTTTGTTTGTTTGTTTGGTTCACAATGCAAGTCCCCGAGGGAGACTTTTGTACTCACATTCCAGGACCATTTTGGGAAGCGTGCCATCTGTTTATTTTAAATTAATAAATCTGGCACATCTGAGTGATGTGTCTTCTGAGTGACTTGCAAACTTTCACATGTATACAACTTCCAAACTTCCACCTACAAGATGCAGCTGGTAGCTAGCAGTGAAATAATTGGGCTGTACTTGATGCTAAGCTCCGGCACGGAATACTTTTCATTCTGATTTATCAAGAAAGTTGTAAAGCTGGATGCCAGGACTGGGATTACTTATTCTTTTGTTTATTTTGAAGTTTTGTATCCTGCCTTTCAGAAATACTCTCAAGATAGCTAGCAAATAATAAAA
>NW_015216271.1:0-1058 GCF_001447785.1 Gekko japonicus | reverse complement strand
GCTTAGAGGGAGCATTGGTTGGCACCCGTTCACATGTGGCTTTTCAAGTTGCTACCAGGTTCAGTGTCATTCAAGCCCTTTTCTTAGCTTGGTGGCTAACAAGGTGAACTTCTTGCCTGCCTCCAAAGCCCCATCAAAGGCAAAGCTCAATCCTTTTTTTCCTTGAAAAATGCAGCAGTGTTAACTTTTTTGTAACAGCCAGTGTTGCATAGTTTATTTATATTGATTGTTGCATAGTTTATTTATATTGATTGTACAATTATTTTTGTAAGCATATAACCCAGAGCCGTAGACAGGATTTTTTTCAGGAGGGAGCTCTGGGGCATCGGGGTGGGGGGTTGCTAATTTAATTTGGTGTAGTGGTTAAGTGCACGGACTCTAATCTGGGAGAACTGGGTTTGATTCCCCACTCCTCCACTTGCACCTGCTGATGTGACCTTGGGTCAGTCACAAGCTCTGGCACAGCTGTTCCTGAAAGAACAGTTTCTGTCAAGAGCTCTCTCAGCCCCACCTACCTCACAGGGTGTCTGTTGTGGGGAGGGGAAGGGGAAGGAGTCTGTAAGCCGCTCTGAGACTCCAAGTGAAGGGCGGGATATAAATCCAATCTCTTCTTTCTTCTTAATTTAATTACATCAACGGAGAGAGTAGCTCCTAACCCTGGCTTCCCTCCCATAGTATTTTTGCCACTGGAAGTAGTGCTGTTTACCCCTTCCTCTGGCACCACAAGTCCATCTCAGGGTGCTTGAAGCCAGTATATGGGGCAAACACACACACCCCACACAATCTCTGGTGGTGAAAATACTGCAAGAGGGAAGACCAAAGCTCCTCCTTCCCCCCATGCTCCAGCGTTTTAAAGGTGAGTCTCTGCTAGGATCAATAAGATTTGCAAAGAGAGACACATGCCCCTCCCCTCCCTGGAAAGAAATCTTGCAGTCAGGCAAAACATTCCAAGCAGGGGAATCCCTTTCCTGAGACCGCCCATTGAAAGCCACAAGGTCCCTCCCCTCTGGATTATTTATTTAGTACTTTGATTTATATCCCGCCCTTCCTGGAAGCAG
>NW_015216270.1:0-1016 GCF_001447785.1 Gekko japonicus | reverse complement strand
GTTAGGCTTAGGTTTATTAAAATTTTAAGATGAAGTGCAGAAACAGATTTTTTAAAATTATGGACCTTATTTGAGTCTTCTCAGATTTTTGCCAGTGGCTGACAGATCACTGTTTCCAAGCTTGGCTTGGTATTCTCATGACACTAGGATTGCCATGTCCTTCTTTGTCGCTGGTGGGGGACTTGGGGGGCATTTCCGGAGGGGGCAAAGACCTCTCCAACATGATGACATCATACAAAAGTAATGTCATCATGCTGTGGACCGGCGACCTGCACACCTGAACCCCAAGTGGCGAATTCACTGCTGGAGTTTAGCCCCTCAACACACACACTTCTTGCAAACAGCCTTTAAGGGGACCATTTGAACCCTGTTTGCAAGAAGTGGGGACAGTGTGCACCTGAAATACAAGCAGATTATTCACTGCTGGAGTTCAGGTGCATTCCCCCCCCACACCCCCCCCCCACACACATACTTGGAAGGACCTCAAGATTTCTTTCTTCTATATATCTCCAACAATCCTCCTATTTGCTACCCCAGTCCTGCTGTATACGACCCAGGTCATCGTGAGTCTTTCAAAAAGCATGCCCGTGAGCCACAGGTTCACTTTGCAAAATGGAAGAACTGATACTGAAAACAGGGATAAAAGGAAACATCTAAAAATCATAAGTTCCCAAGTCTGTGCCTTGGATCATTGTTCTATGTCACAAATCTATAGTTCCATTGTGAGGCAAATATTCTCCATGTTTTCTTTGCATGTTTCCCAAAGGCTCGTGGAGATGCTTTTGAAAGTCTCAGCATGACCAAGGTAGTATACAGCAGAACTGGGCTAGCAGATTGGGGGATGATTGGAAAAATGCTGAAGGTACCACTTTTCTGTGCCCTTTTAAACTGTTGGTGGTCACTCTTGGGAGTGGGGTTTCCCCCCACTGGGCTGCTGGTTGGCAACGGGCTGAAGCCCACAAAATTGGACATGCCTACATCACACTGTGCTTTTCTTTGCTGACACATTAGGCCTG
>NW_015216269.1:0-1017 GCF_001447785.1 Gekko japonicus | reverse complement strand
TTAAAGGGACTGTGAGCCCTTTAAATGCATTTGGAGTTCTCCAAGCTGTAGAGTTGCATGGTTTGGAGAAGGCATTTAAAGGGACTATGATCCCTTTAAATGCCTCTTTTCCTCCAGATTTCAGTGGAGGATGGGGGCATCTTCTTTGGGGGCCCATAGAATTGGACTTCCTTGTCCAGTCTTTTTAAGACTTGGGGTTTGAGGAGAGAGGCACCCACAGCTATGCTGCAAATTTGGTGCTTCTGCCTCAAAAAACAGGGCCCCCGGAGCCACAGATACTCCCGGATCGATTCTCTGTTATATCCTATGGGGACCATTATTTTGAATGGTCCCCATAGGGTATAATGGAGCAAAAAAAAAATTGGGTTTCCTGAATATTTCCCGAATATGATAGTGGTTATTGGGATTCAGGAATATCGGAAAATACCGATATTTTTCGGGCTTATATGAACCCCAAAAATACTGTTTTTGTTTTTTGCACACCCCTATCAGACACTGAGTGGATCCTTACTTTGCATTGCTTTTATGACAGCAGGGCCAAGGGATAATGAAATGCAGGAAGTACATAATTACATACATGTAATATGTAAGTACATAATTACATATATGTAATTATGTAACATGTAATTATGTAACATTCAGATCTGCCGAACTTTGCCTCTTGTCCCTCACCTGTGATTTCTCCGGTTTTGGTAGCAGCTTGTACCTTCAGGCACAATTGTGGGTACCCATGTGTCTCCACCGTACACTAACCTATTCATGGCTGACTTGGAGCAGTACTTCCTCAGCTCCTACCCACTAAAACCTCCTGTACTTAAAGTTTATCAATAACTCTGGACATACGGGTGGGATGCTCTCAAGATTCCACCAGAACTTCAACAACTCTTTAGCAACACTTGGGCAACTCTTCAACAACACTTCAGCAACTTTCACCACACTATCAATCTGAGCGTAGACCAGCCCACACCACAGGTCTGTTAACCCCCCAAACCATTACCATCTTGAGCAGTGCATTAT
>NW_015216268.1:0-1020 GCF_001447785.1 Gekko japonicus | reverse complement strand
GGCTAGTAGCCATCGACAGACCTATCTTCCAAGAATCTATCGAGACCTATGCCCATACCTTTCCTCCAACTATACAGGCTCACTTGCAGTAAAAAGCTTTGCAGCAGAAAGAAGAAAAACAGGATCTTGGCATGTTTGTACTCTCAAGAAGCCTTTTACCGAATCCGGGGTATGACAAGATGTCCGACGGTAGATACAGCCATCATCAGATGGGGAGCCAGTCACAGGAATGTCCCGCTCAGGAAAGAAAGCTTCCCCCACCCCCCACAATCTTCCCAAAGCAGCTCCATATCTGTAGCAAGCAGGCCGGCCAATTTGCTTGAGGCGAGGAGCCATTTTGCTTGCCACAACGAAACTGGTATGTCCCCCACCCCCCCGCCAGTTGTGTGCTCAAATGGATGAACCACAAAGCCATTCCAAGCCAGCAGGCCCATTATCCGCAAGCCGAGAGCCGCTGTTTGCAAAGAAAAACAATAATGCAAAGTGGCCACTCGCGGGGCACGCGCGAGCATCAGCACGTGGGTAGAACGTCTGTCTCAAAGGGTGTCTGGCCACACACGATTTCCCCCTTTTGTTTTTTCCACATTGTTACCTGAAATGACATTAGATGAGAGACTCTCTGGGTGAGGGCTCCAACCCTGCTATCTCCCCCGTACACTTGTAACCCCGGCGCCATCTTTACCAGTTTCTCATTGCCACCAGCGTGGTCCCTAGAAGGTCAAAACGGCAGACTTTGGAGACGATGAAAACACAAAAGAGGCGGGTCGCTGACAACGCGCGCATCTGTCCGCTCGATGCCCGCTTTATACTTAGAATATCACTTGTTTTTTTTACTTCTAAATTTACCTCACGGCCCAATTCTGCAATTTCCTCTGCGAGCCGAAAAGTGCCACACAGAGGGGGAAATCCCTTTGTGAGGTTAACCAGAGCGATCGGTCAGATCTTGGAAGTCTACACTCCCCAGCCTCCAAGGGCCCCATGAGCTTCGGCTAGTTTGGAAATTAAATTTAAGATGGCTAA
>NW_015216267.1:0-1060 GCF_001447785.1 Gekko japonicus | reverse complement strand
ATACAGCCCGGAAAATCTACAACTAATGATTCAACTTTGTTTGCTGAAAAGAATGAGAACTAGATGGAACAAGCTAACATGTCTGGGGCGTGTGGAGAAGTCCCATAATTTCTTGTTCATGAAATCGACACAGTTATCTGACAACTGGCTGGACGCCTACAATTGTTCCCGCACCGAGAGAGTTTAGATGATTCCATGTAACACATCCAAACACCTTCATCTTTGGGAACTGACCCAAAATTTAGCACTGATAGAGAGAACCACCATTCTAAATAACCTGCCCCAAAGAACATTCAACATACTGTCAGTTGGTCATTCGAACCTTTATCTTACGACACAACTCGCCATATGGGGCAAAATGGATCTTGCGCTGGAAATTCAGTGAGAGGGAAGGGCACCGTATTAACCACATGACAGGGCTGTGACCGTCACAATTTGCATGCTCTTTCAATCAAGCGTTCACTGGCATTGGGCAACCAGTCTGCATCAACTGAGTACAGGGCATCAATAAGGACCAACGTTATCCAGCCATCGGGGCACAGGAGGCAAACAGAGTTCCCCCGCATTCCTTTCTGTTCCTACAGCCCCTTGGAAAGATCACTCACAGGACTCTGGGATCCATGTGGAGGAACAGCCAGTGGCCTATAAGGGAGACAAGGGGCTGTGGCTCACTGGCAGAGCATCTGCTTGGCATGCAGAAGGTCCCAGGTTCAATCCCCAGCATCTCCAGTTAAAAGGACCAGGTAGGAGGTGAGGTCTGAGACCCTGTAGAGCCGCTGCCAGTCTGAGTAGACAAGACTGACCTTGACGGACCGAGGGTCTGATTCAGTGAAAGGCAGCCTATGTATCTGTGTAAGTTTTCTTAAGAACGGACAACTATTTCTGCCAATCTTTCCTTCCCTGCTGCAGATCCTTAGTGTGGTGTTCTGCTGAAACACAGGAACAAGATGTTGGGGAGCCCCATGGGGTATGGCAGAAGGACAGAACTGATGGAAACCACAGCTCCCTCTTTAAGTGCACTTGAGTTTTCATAGGTCCATTCTGCATCTGGCATTCACTC
>NW_015216266.1:0-1217 GCF_001447785.1 Gekko japonicus | reverse complement strand
CACTGGACTAGATGGACCACTGGTCAGATCTTCTTCTGTTCCCATGATAAGCCTCTTTGGGGAGAAAGGTAAAGGTCAAGGTTCCCTTGCTCGAAAGCCAGTTGAATCCGACTCTAGGGTTGCGGTGCTCATCTCCGTTTCCAAGCCGAAGAGCCAGCGGCGCCCAGCGCTGTCCGAAGACGTTTCCGTGGTCATGTGGCAGGCATGACTAAACACCAAGGCGCACGGAACACTGTTCCCTTCCCCCAAAGTGGTACCTATTTATCTACTTGCAATTTCTTGCTTTCGAACGGCTAGGTTGGCAGGAGCCGGAACTAGAGATGGGAGCTCACTCCGTCATGCGGCACACTCGGGTCTCGAACTGCTGAACTACTGACCTTCCACAGCCTGCAGTTCAGCGTCTTAACCACTTGAGCCACCGCAGCAGGATCTAAATTTTTAGAAAATTATAGCAGCTGAGAATTGTATTTATCCTGTCCTCGAGCCGCACATCACCCCGGTGGGAGAGAGAAAAGAAAGACGCCACGAGAACTTGTTGGAGAACAGAGCACACACGAAAGGAGCCAGTTTTATTTGTTCCAGAGGTCTGCGTTACACCAAGCACACTTCTTTAGCGGTGGCGGACGAGAAGCCGGTACGGTTTTGCTACGACTAACGGAAGCTCGCCTGTGGAGTTAGAACAAGAGGGGCCGGTGCGGAAACACAGGTTGGGTGGCGATCACTGGTGGTCTTCTGGTTGCTGCTGGAGGAGAGGTGTTCCTATGCGCTTCTACAGGTCTTTCAGGTCCTTCTGGACGTTCCACAACGTGGTGGCGCTCTGCTGGAGCTGAGCCACTTCGCCGTCCTTCAGCTTCTGGTTGACCACGCTGGTCAACCCGGCAGACCCGAGGACGCACGGAAGGCTCAGGAAGACTTCGTTTTCGATGCCGTACATCCCCTGCAACAACGAGAGGACGGAGAGTTTGAGAACAACTGAGAGCCAGCGGGGATGTGGTGGTCAAGAGTGTCCACCTAGGATCCGGGAAACCCGGATTCGAACCCCTACTCTGCTCACTGGATGACCTTGGGCAAGTCACAGGCTCCCAGCCTAACCTACCTGACAGGGTTGTTGTGAGAACAAAAGGGAGAAGAGGAGAACAACGTGTGCCACTGGGGGTCCCCACTGGGAATAAAGGCGGGTCATAAATGAAATAACTAAAAATAAAATAAATAAGAAC
>NW_015216265.1:0-1061 GCF_001447785.1 Gekko japonicus | reverse complement strand
ATCAGTTCCCCTGGAGAAAATAGCTGTTTGGGAGGCTGGACTCCATTGAACTATACATTCCTGAAGTCCGTCCCCTCCCTAAGCCCTCCCCTCCCTAGGCTCTATCCCTAAATCTCTAGGAATTTCCCAACTTGGAGCTGGCAAGCAACTCTACATATCTGAAGGAAACTTTCTCCCCGTATTTCCTTTTGTGCCAACCATGGTCCTCAGGCTGCCACCTACTGCCTGTTCCCCCACTTAAGGCAGCCTACCTGTCATCAACCACAGCCTTTTCCATTGTAGCTCCCACTTTGTAGAATGGGAGGGGGGGGGACATCTCCAGAAATTTACAGGAAACTCTGAAACTTAATTTTATTTGATGTGGGTTTTCAATGGGGTATAGACTGTAGCATCTTTGAGGAGACATGGGTTATTTGGGATTGCATTTTGTATGTTTTATATTGTGAGGTTTTAAATTGTAAGCTGCCATGAGCCACAAGGAAATGTGGGGCAGAAATATTTTGATAAAGAAGGAGGTGGGCATTTACCCATTCATTAAATACTGATATCCACCCTTTCCCTTGTGGCTCAGGGTGGCTTATAATTCCAAACACACACACACAATACAGTACCCCTCTCCCCAAGAAAATGCCTTCAGCATTCAAAGCCCTCACAAATAAAATGGCCATACAGTGCCCCTATGGCACCCCCCTCATCTCCTCATGGAGCTTATATACCACAAAGTGGGAGCCAATAGAAAAAGAATGGGCTGTAGTAGGTGCCAAAGGCCCTCTTATGAAGGCAAACAACTAGAAGGTAGCAGCCTGAAGACCATAGCTTGTACACAGGAGGGACTCATAAGGTGAGATGGCTCCTAGGCCATGTGATATGTGGGTCCTAGGCTATGAAGGGATGGTAGTATATACTCATCATCATATATACTGACAAACTGGTCAGGTCGAGGGCAAAGTAATGATCTGTACCCACAGACTTGCCAATTTTATATTCAGATTTGATCATTTTCAAAATTCCTCTTATGAATGTTGGATTTGGGTATTTGAATGTAGTAAATACTTAATTTA
>NW_015216264.1:0-1042 GCF_001447785.1 Gekko japonicus | reverse complement strand
CGGAGATATAAACTTTATAAAGGACACACCACTAGATTTATACAGGGGCATTATTATATTGGCTGATTTGTTTTCAATTCCCTTCCTAATAATCCCCAGCATAGCATTTGCCTTTTTTATTGCTGTCGCACACTGAGTCAACATTTTCAGGGAGTTATCTACCATGACTCCAAGATCTCTCTCCTGGTCACTGCCAGTTCGGACCCCATCAATGTATATTTATAGTTAGGACTTTTGGCTCCAACATGCATTACTTTGCACTTGCCCACGTTGAACTTCATTTGCCACATTAACGCCCTCTTGCCCAGCTTCGACAGATCCCTCTGGAGTGCCTCACAGTCCTTCTTGGTTCTTCTCACCACCTTGAACAACTTAGTGGGATCCGCAGATTTAGCTACTTAACTGCTTACTCCCAACTCCAAATCATTAATGAACAAGTCAAAAAGCACCAGACATCGTACCAAGCCCTGTGGTACCCCACTGCTTACTACACTGTGAAAACTACCCATTTATATTCACTCTCTGTTTCCTGTTAATTAACCAGTTTTTAATCCACAAGAGGACTTGTCCTTTTATCCCATGACCGCTAAGTTTACTTCGGAGCCTTTGATGAGGAACTTTATCAAGCGCTTTCTGGAAGTCTAGGTGAACGACTACTGGGTCATCCTTGTCCACTTGTTTGTTCACCCCCTCAAGAAACTCTAAAAGGTTAGTGGGACAAGATCTTCCCTTACAGAATGCGTGCTGATTCTTCCTCAATAGCTGCTTGGGGCAGGGTTGCCAATCTCCAGGTGGGGGCAGGAGATCTCCCAGAATTACAGCTGATCTCCACACTACAGAGATCAGTTGCCCTGGAGAAAATGGCAGCTTGGGAAGGTGGACCCAATGGAATCACATCTCTGCTGAGCTCCGTTTCCTCCCCATACTCTGGAGAGCATTCCACCAGGGGCTGAGCTTTTCCACCTGATCTGCAACCCTTGGCTGCTCTGTCCCATAAAGGAGCTCCTACCCCAGGCCTTGGAAGCCTATCCTCCAGAGGTTT
>NW_015216263.1:0-1025 GCF_001447785.1 Gekko japonicus | reverse complement strand
GAACTGGTTGACAGGCAGTGATTCACCAGATTCAGTGGAAGACACCGCTCCTGACTCATTGACTGACAGCAGTTTGTCAGAGATTGAGGATGATGGGAGACCTGCGGAGGTAATTCTAGCGGTTCCTGCAACAGGAGGTGAAAGCGTTATTGCCCAGACAACCATAGCCCTCATAGACAAACTTACTGACTCTAATTACTCCTCATGGAGTTTAAAAATGGAATGGTTTCTGAAGAAGGAAGCCCTTCGGCGGTTTGTACATACCCCTCCTCCAAGCCCCATGTCTGCAGCTGATGCAACGTCAGACGAGAAAGCTTTGGCACACATCATACTTAGTTTGTCTGACTCACAGCTGGTGTTTGTCCGGTCCAAGCAGTCCGCAAAAGGTGCGTGGGATGCCCTGCGGGGGGTGTATGCAAGGGAGTCAGCTGGAACCCTAATTGCCTTAATGAGGCATTTGTATCGGCTCCAAATGAAGCCAGGAAGCTCTGTACAAGAGCATGTAAACGCCGTAGCTGACATTTCCAACTTGACTCCAGAGGCAAAAACATAGAAGACTTGGACAGAGAATTTATTTTGCTTTCTTCTCTTCCCCCTGAATACAACCATTTAATTTCTTCGTTGGAAACATTAGACACTTCCTGTTTAACTCATGCTTACGTGATTTCCCATTTGCTGGATGAGGAGGCACTGCTGCATGTGTGCTGGGCAGCGAGCCAGATTTGAGAGAGGAGATGAGATTTCATCAAAGGATGTTCCGAGGGGTGACTGTTTGTCTTCCAGAGCATTTTCCAAGCAAGCCAATGTTCCTCCAGCTTCCAGAGTTCGTCGGTGCTACTTGTGTGGAGAGGAATCGCACCTCAAGAGGAACTTTCCGGAGCTGAGGAGGCGTCGGCAGACTCAGGCACAAGGGTGTGGCCAGGCACAGATGGAGAAGCTGCAGAAGGAAACTCAACAAGCTAGGTTTGTTACCACAGGTGTAGCTGGTTCAGAGTAGTTATTAGACTCTGGAGCTAGCCAGCATT
>NW_015216262.1:0-1032 GCF_001447785.1 Gekko japonicus | reverse complement strand
GGGGACCAGCCAGCTGGCCAGGGCTGCCAGAAAGAGCGAGGGGCTTGGAAGGGCGACGCCAGAGAAAGGAGACGACCCGGCGGGCAGCGTGATACGTGGCTTTGGCGGGTTCGCTGCACGGCGTCATTCCAACAGGAGAGCCCCACCCAAGACGCCGGGAGAGCATCCTGCAATATGAAGGGGGGGGTGGCCTGCATGAGGGGAAGGTGCCCGGGGATAGGAGGCATTGCTGGGAGCATGGAGAGGGCTAAAAGGAAAGCGGAGGCAAGAGTCGAGGAGGAGGATGCACAGCAGAGACTGGGAAAGAAAATGTGGTGCGTAGCGACAGAGAGAGGGAAACCCCAACTGTCCCAACGCTCCCGAGAGGGCCAAGGTCCAAGGCTGTGCTGGCAGAGGGGCCTGAGAGGTGAAACCAACCTTGCCCCCTGACCGCCTGAGACCCTCTTTCGCCTCCCTTTCCTTTAATCTGTTGTCGGTCCCAGCGACGCTCCCGCTCGCCGGATCTTTCCGTTAGCCACGGCCACCAGTGGTGGGACCCTGGAGGAGAGGGCAGAGCCTCACACTACGTATTTGCCACTTGAGGACTATGCATATTGTCCAGGCAATGCACAAAACTGAAGCAGAGGTTATGCCTATAAACTGAGATGTGTGTGTGTGTGGGGAGAATATGTGATCAATTCACATTCTCCAACATCTGTTGCTCCAGCTTTCAATATTTTGCACATTCTCCATACTTTCGTTTCAGTGTATGCAACCGATGGTGTTTATGCACATTAACCAGTCAATTCGACTGACATTAATCCCAACACATGTCATGCATGTAGAGACTGGTTTAGATAGTGTAGGGTCCCGGTCACACTGGCCAGAGAACGCGGGGGGGAGGGGTGGCTTTTCGCTCCGCCACACTTGTGACCCGGCCGAACACGATCAGACGGGACGGCAGGGAATCGGGGGTAGCATTTGTCGGCACATATTTCCGGCACGCTTCATGTGGTGCTGGAGTGATCAGACAGAGGATGTCCGTCTGTGGCC
>NW_015216261.1:0-1324 GCF_001447785.1 Gekko japonicus | reverse complement strand
AGGGTCATATGCTTCCTCATGTGCCACACGTAATTCATTCATGGAATTCTCTGACACAAGGTGCAGTGATGGCTGTTAGTTTTACAGGGCTTTAAAAGGGGGTTTAAAAGGAGATGTGGTGGCTCAAGTGGTTAAGACGCTGAACTGCAGGCTGTGGAAGGTCAGTAGTTCAGCAGTTTGAGACCCGAGTGTGCTGCATGACGGAGTGAGCTCCCATCTCTAGTTCCAGCTCCTGCCAACCTAGCAGTTCGAAAGCAAGAAATTGCAAGTAGATAAATAGGTACCGCTTCGGTGGGAAGGTAACAGCGTTCCGTGTGCCTTGTTTAGCCATGCCGGCCACATGACCACGGAAACGTCTTCGGACAGCGCTGGCTCTTCGGCTTTGAAACGGAGATGAGCACTGCAACCCTAGAGTCGGATTTGACTGGCTTTCGAGCAAGAGCAAGGGAACCTTTACCTTTTAAAAGGGGGTTAAACAAGTCCAAGGAGAGGTCTGCCGCTATCCGCTTTGATAGCTGAATGGTGCCTCCAGATTCGGAATCAGATGTGCCACTGACTATTTGTCGCCCGGGGCAAACAGCGGAGGGGAGTCCTTGCTTTCATGCCCCACCTGTGGGGCTTTGCTAAAAAGAGTATTTGTTCAGCCACAGAAGGAGACAGGATTCTGAGCCTGATGGACCTTCTATCTGATCCAGCAAATCTTTAGTCTTTATGTTCTCACATTTCTGCTCCAAGTACGTGTAAGCTGTGTAGCCATACATGGGAGAGGCATATACTGGCCATCCAAAGTGTGCAGTAGCCGTGCACAATGTCATGTGTTCATACCAGACTGAGGACCAGTCGAGAAGGCAGTAGAAAAGTCTCTATAGAGCTCAGTGGGGTTCCCCTCGGGAGGGGAAGACAGGCAAACTGTTTGCACCTGAATTCCTTCCACGCTTAGAGAGACGACATGCTTGTTTAGGATCTCCTTGTTCCAAGGGTCTAAAAAAGAACACGATAGCTCAGCACTGTCAAAAAAAAGGAGAGCAAAAAATGATCTCTAAGGAATAGCAGATGGCGAACTGCAGTCATCCTGACAATCTCGACTTCCCAGCCCTCAGCCAGAGGATGATACATATGCATAGGTTTGCAGCTAAATGTGAAGGGCGGTGGCTCTGCTTTGGAGATGCAAATGAGCAATCGGGACAAAAAAAAGAGGCGCTCATTAGAGCATTATTTTAAAGGTTCCTGTGAAAAAAGGGATGGAAGAGGGCCGAGAGGGATTGGTTTATTTGTGAGGTGTGTGTGATAACGTTATTTTTTGCTGTTGTTCAGTC
The DNA here is from genome assembly GCF_001447785.1 of Gekko japonicus. Taxonomy (NCBI): domain Eukaryota; kingdom Metazoa; phylum Chordata; class Lepidosauria; order Squamata; family Gekkonidae; genus Gekko; species Gekko japonicus. The sequence continues at coordinate 8 of NW_015216261.1, read as the reverse complement.
GCACAGTC
>NW_015216260.1:0-1036 GCF_001447785.1 Gekko japonicus | reverse complement strand
TCTTTGTCATCCTGACCTTTAATCTTTGTGAAAATGAGGTTTGTTGATAATAGTTTTAAACATCAGAGCTGGCTGAAATATGAACAAGCAGCTGAAGGAACACTTCCAATAACGTGGAATAATATATACACATGGTTAAATTACTTCCTAGATTCCAGGTGAGCTGAAAATCACAAACATGATAACTTATTTCTGTGTCAGCTATTCTATATTTAACTACAACTGGGGAAAATATAGGTTATGAATTTCAAGAACTGGCATTTCATTAAATTCATTCAAAATTACCTTCCAAGGGATAAGATATTTCCCAGTGTATAAAATACTGCAAACAGTATTAGTCCTTTCCTGGGCACCCATAGCAGGCAACTACCCTTGAGAGGAAGATGAGAAGGAAAAAAGTCTGTAAGACAAACTATCTGTAACTAGGAGCTATTAAACATAAATTCTAACAATCTCAAAAATTATTTAATGGAGCATAAAGTTTTGTGATAAACTAGTATTCTCCTTTCATGCAAAATCATTTCATCCGCTTACAAATGTATGAATTAGTATTGCAAATCCAGATTTCACCAAACAAGGAACATTGGGTTGGATCACAGCGTATCTGTTCCCCTACTAGTAGCATATCTAGTAGTAGTTGAAGGATCCTCTGCTATTAAGAGTCTGCTGGATCAGCAAAAATACTAAATTGAGACAGAGGAAAGCATCATCCACAGGGGAATAGATCTGTGGGACCCATCCCTAACAATACATAGGCATGACTCTGCTGTAACAGGTCAATCAGTGACAAATTATACTCAGACTTGACAACCCAACCGTAAACTGACAGAGAATGTTCAATTGAAGTTGTAGTTTAGCAAACCAACCCAAGTTTTTTAAAAAAAATCCAGTTACATGTGAGATTAACCCAACTTCTTCCATGGAGTTGAGAGTAGCGTTTTGGCCTCACACTTACATCCGTTAGAGATTAGACTGATTTACTACAGGTGACCACGAATTTCACAGTGTGAACTCGGGTTCCCCACATTAAGACCCG
>NW_015216259.1:0-1099 GCF_001447785.1 Gekko japonicus | reverse complement strand
CAATCTCTTCTCTTCTTCTTCTTTGGTCAACCAATTTCTGTCTTGCTGATCGTTGGAAGAGTTGTTTGGGGCACAAACAATCCCCTATGACAAGAAATCATATCACAGCCTTCTCAGGTTTCTCCCATCATCTTCTACGCCTTTGAAACCATCGGAGCTAGGCACTTGAGTGTTTGAAAGCTGAGATATTTAAGAAGTCAAGCCAGTGCCCTCGTAGTGGAATCAGAGAATCACAGAGTTGGGAGAGGCCATACAGGTCATCTAGTCCAACCCCCTGCTCAATGCAGGATCAGCCTAGAACAGGGGTGTCAGACATGCAGCCTGGGAGCCGGACCAGGCCCCCCAGTGGGCTTCTATCAGGCCCACAGTGGAACTGGCTGTCTTCTGCATCTTCTTCTAGTGCTGCTGCGTCATCATAGGTTTGCAGCTTACAGATACACACCTGAACGGCATACTCAAGATTGCAACGATTTGATGCAATAATTCAGAGCGAGAGGTGTCAGTTATCAGACACTGTTCAATAAACAAAATACTGCAAGAGTGCTAGTGTTTTAAGCATGTTTTTATTTTGAGTTTAAAAAAACCACCCTTTGTGTTTGTGTCCTTTATAAAGTTTCTATCTCCGCTGCCTGGCATAACATTTCATGACACACATGACCAGGCCCAACAAGGTCTCATTTATGTCAGATCCGGCCCTCGTAACAAATGAGTTCAACACCCCTGGCCTAGAGCATCCCTGACAAGTGTTTGTCCAGCCGCTGCTTAAAGATGGATGGACTAGTCACAGCCAGTGTTCCCTCTAAGCTGAGTCAGTGTGAGCTAGCTCACAGTTTTTTAGCCTCTGGCTCACACACTTTTGCCTTAGCTCAGGCTAGATGGCTTCGGAGCAGACTAATTTATGCGGTAGCCAAATCGCTGGCTCACACCTTTAATGCCGGTAGCTCACAAAGTAGAATTTTTGCTCACAAGAATCCACTGCTAAGAGGGCGCACTGGTCACAGCCTTTGTGTGGCCCTGCTAAAACAGGCCAACATTCAGAGATTTAGAGTTCAATCCTCAGAACACTTCATGGGAATAAGCACCACTAAGCAGACTTCGG
>NW_015216258.1:0-1144 GCF_001447785.1 Gekko japonicus | reverse complement strand
GAATTAACAGTGGGGGGGATAATTAAAACAAGGTCTTTGGTTGCGAACAGGGGTTATAGGGCATGAAAAGGCCAAAGACCGCTGTTCCAAGGATTTTGGCTAAGATTGCTGGAGAAGATGCTGGTATGAGATCCTGGAACCACTCCCTTTCAGAACAGACCAACCGCAGCATTTCCTCTGGCTCTCTAGTTTTGTTAGGAGGACGGGGAAGAAGATGAAGGAGAAGCAGGCGGAGGAGAAGGAGAAGGAGAAGAAGGTGGAGAAGGAGGAGGAGGAGGCGGAGGAGGAGAAGGAGGAGGAGAAAAAGGAGGAGAAGGAGTTGGTTTTATACCCTGCCCTTTCAGAACAGACCAACCGCAGCATTTCCTCTGACTCTCTAGTTTTGTTAGGAGGAAGGGGAAGAAGATGAAGGAGAAGCAGGAGGCGGAGGAGGAGGAGAAAAAGGAGTAGTAGTAGTTGGTTTTATACCCTGCCCTTCACTACACGAAGGAGTCTCAGAGCAGCTTACAAACTCCTTTCCCTCCCCCCCCACAACAGACACCCTGTGAGGTAGGTGGGGCTGAGAGAGCTCTGCGAGAACTTGTGACTGACCCAAGGTCACCCAGCCGGCTGCATGTGGAGGAGTGGGGAATCAAACCCCGTTCTCCAGATTAGAGTCTGCCGCTCTTAACCACCGCACCAAACTGGCTCTCCTGGACTGCTGCACTGACCGATCCTCCCCAAAACCTATGAAACAGCTCAAGGATTCGGTGCCATTGAAGCTGCCTTATATTGAGTCAGACATGAAGCTGCCTTGCGTTTGAGTCAGACCATGGATTTCTCAAGGTCGGTTGTGTCTCCTCTCACTGGCAGGATCTCTCCAGGGTCTCAGGTACAGGCTCTTCGCATCACCTTTTTAAGTGGAGATGCCAGGGATTGAACCTGGAACCTTCTGCATGCAAAGCAGATGCTCTGCCACTGAGCCACAGTCCGTCTCCATTAAGAGCAGCAGACAGAGAGACAGACAGATCTGGGTCTCCACCTGCTTGGAGGGGCTCCAAGTTGGGTCCTGGTCAACGTTCTCTCTAATTTCCCCCCCCCCCTTACTGAGAGGTGCAGTTCACATGCTGAGCAGAAGATGACAGCCCTTCAAGTACTTGAAGAC
>NW_015216257.1:0-981 GCF_001447785.1 Gekko japonicus | reverse complement strand
CCCCCCCCCCTTAGGATCACATTGTAAATTGTCTAAACTGATGGCTGCTTCAGATGATGAAGTTCCTGATCACAGCACGTACATAATCCAGTATGTACACTGATTTCTATGTAATGGAGCAAGTGCACATAATTCCAAAACACATATGCAGGCCATTATTAGGATTCTCATCAGCTGAAATGTTCCAGATGAGATGGATTGAATTCAGAGCCAGCATGGAATTTTGTAGCACAAAAAAACACACAACAGATACGTAAATTACAAGTACTGAAATTCATTTGAATGGGGTGAGCAACCAGGGATGGATTGGCCAATAAGACCGTTTGCAATGTCCCAGAGACCTTCCTGGCCCCAAGTGAGGTCTGGCCGTCACCTTACCTAATACTCATTGCTAATACATTATGCTCTATGAAATACTTCATTAAACACTTATATGTTTTCTCTAAGTCTGCAGGATTAAGAAACTGCATTTGCAACTATCCCTGAAACTTTCTGTGTATTCAGAAACTTTAGCCTGAAATTTCCTAAGCTCTGTTTAGACAGAAAGTGTTTGTAAGTGCATGTGGAAAGTGTGTGTGTGTCAAAAGCAGAAGTCTAGGCCAAAGATGAGGGCTGCTCATCCCCCTCTGGCCATCAAAAAGACTGTGCTGTGGCATTCTGATACCCATGGTATGAGCTTGATTGTCTCCATGCAGGCGGCTTCTTCCTTCACCCCTGCCAATTGGTGTTATGAGATATGGGGAAGTAACCCTGACCGCTGGAGCTAAGAAGCCTGGCCAACAACAATGTCAACAAGGACCAAGCAAGAACTGGGTGCACCCATTCTGGAGATCATGGGGGAAGGGCACAAGAGGCAAAGAAAGAGCAAAGAAAGGCCAGAGGCTCTGTGACATCATCAGCCCTACAAAGCAGAAGACCAGACCTTGCAGGGGTTTTTATCTTCCATCATCTTCAACCAAGCTCTCCTGTCTGGACAGTCTT
>NW_015216256.1:0-1188 GCF_001447785.1 Gekko japonicus | reverse complement strand
AAGGCAGTCCCTTAGGTATGTCGGACCCTTATAGGGGTCATATAGGGCTTTATAGGGCTTTAAAGGCCATATAGGGCTTTAAAGGTAAGAACCAGCCCTTTGAAGCGAATCCGGTAGGCTATTGGCAGCCAGTGCGGCGCTTTCAGCACAGGCCAGATGCGTGAAGGGTGGGGCATAAATCCAATATCTCCCCTCTCTCTCCTAAAAGCATCAGACCTCTGCCTGAGATCATGGAGAGCAGTTGCCAATTTGACTAGACAGTACTAACCTTGATGGACTGATGGTCTTATTCAATATAAGGCAGCTGCTTGTGCTCTCTTAGAGGCCAGTGGAAAGCATTGTGCAGCACACGTGAGAAGATGAAGAAGAGATTGGATTTATACCCCACCCTTCACTACCGAAGGGAGTCTCAGAGCGGCTTACAAACTCCTTTCCCTCCCCCTCCCCACAACAGACACCCTGTGAGGTGGGTGGGGCCGAGAGAGCTCTGACAGAAACTGCTCTTTTCAAGGACAGCTCTTGTCAGAATTATGGCTTGCCCAAGGTCATCCAGCAGGTGCAAGTGGAGGAGTGGGGAATCAAACCCGGTCCTCCCAGATTAGAGTCCGCGCACTTAACCACTAACCCAAACCACTACACCAAACTGCATCTGGAAGACCTCATGCAGCAACAACAGAAGTTCTGATTCCTTCAGGGGAGGGGCCATGGCTCAGTGGTAGAGCACCTGCTTGGCATGCAGAAGGTCCCAGGTTCAATCCCTGACATCTCCCCTTAAAAAGGACTGGGCAGGAGGTGGTACGAAAGACCTCTGCCTGGAGAACCGCTGCCAGTCTGAGTAGACAATACTGACCTTGATGGACCAATGGACTGATTCAGCCGAAGGCAAATTTGTGAGTCCTTGCTTAGTTTGTTCTGCTTGTGAGTTAGAAAGAGCTTTGCTTTGCATTATCTATACTTGTTTGCCACGTAGATTGAATCAAGGCAGAAAATGAAACCTATGATATTTGTTTATAAATATTTGATGTTGATTAATAAACATGATGTGCAAAGTCTCAGAAATGCATGGAATAAGGAATTAGATCACCCTGTTTTGCCAAAGCAATGGCCTACAGTCCTAAACTTTATACCTGTTGTTTCTATGTATAAGCTGTGGACACCACAGTTCCTTTATCATGGCTAATTTATCAT
>NW_015216255.1:0-1179 GCF_001447785.1 Gekko japonicus | reverse complement strand
TTTATTTATTAATAATTTATTATTATATTATCATATTTCATTTCTACCCCACCTTCAATAATAAATAAGTAAAAGTCCTTTTTAAAATCTGCAAAACCATAAAATCCCCCTCAATCAGGAGTTGCCATACTATGATGGCACCTGTAGTTGGTAATTACAGAAATTAAACCAGCTATTTGTAAGAGCTTTGAGGGAACATTGCAGGAAACTCTACCATCAGATGTTGATTCTCCTACCTCAAAAGCGATCATGCAAATGGGTCTTCTGTGTAGTGAAACAAATGAGGCATTAAGACCTGTGACCATTTTAAGACACAAATATAAGCCTTTTCATATCAAAATTAGGTATACATAGCATTTTCAAAAATGATTCTTTTTCCACAAGCCCAGCAGGAACTCATTAGCATAATAGGCCACACCCAACAGCCGGAAGGGAAAGGAGTTTGTAAGCTGCTCTGAGACTCCCTTGGGTAGTGAAGGGCGAGGTATAAATCCAATCTCTTCTCTTCTTCTCTCTCTCTCTCAAACCTAAGCGTGGGCCTTGAAAGCTGGCTTAAAAAAAGAGAGAGTAAATAAATAAATAAAAAGAAATAATTGCAACCAGTCCCAGTTTTACTACTTTCCCTTTAACTGCTCCTGGGAATATTTTGTTCTGAACTACACTGCATTTTGCATTTTGTAGTGTCAAAGTACATATATATTCTTGACAGGATAACATTATAACAATATACAAATTAAAATTGCTAATCAATCATGAATCTGTTTCAAATATTCTCCAAAAATCTTTCCACCTATAGCATAGGCAGGGTACAACAGATTGCACAGGTGCATGTTGAGATGCATTTCAATTCTGCTTGTAGATTAACCGACAGAATTTCCAATCCACTTGGTGATATTTCTTTGCATAGTGCACTAGAATAATACTCTATTTATAACTATCACCTCTGTGGAAACTACAGTGCAACCATCAACAAATATGTGCTGAAAACTCAAGAGGAAAATCTAACATGAACCACTTAAGAGAGACCTCATTTAATGCTATAAGCGGAACACTCCTAGTGTTTTCAAATGAGTGGCAATTGTAGTCAAGCATTCTTCTGCTTTGCATTTCTTTGCAATTTCTCTCTCTGACAATGTAGCTTCTATTGATGTTTTCCAGATACTACATTTATCCATTTTT
>NW_015216254.1:0-1049 GCF_001447785.1 Gekko japonicus | reverse complement strand
TTGCAAGAATGGGTTTCAATTAAGGGCCAAAAGTTACCAGCTGGACCTTAGGGGAAAGTTTTTTGACAGGAAGAGTTGTGCATGACAGTGGAGTCAGCTGCCTGGGGAGGTGGTGAGTTCCTCCTCCCTGGCAATCTTGAAGAAGCGGCTGACAAACGCTCGTCAGGGATGCTCTAGGCTGATCCTGCACTGAGCAGGGGGTTGGACTAGATGACATCTAGGGACCCTTCCAGCTCTGTGATTCTATGATTCTAAGATCAGTATAATGACCTACTTGATATATTCTACCATTTTCTCATACTATATAATCATTTTATCTTATTGATTTTTTTCTATTATAAGGTATAACATAAACAACCACATGGGAATTTTTATAAAACTTTCACACAACGGTCTGTTGTAGCAAACAGCACATACAAATAATACCCTTTAAATTTCATATTAAAACTGTCATATAGTGTTATCCTGTAATATTAGACCGTTCAGATGTATAACCAGAGAGATTGGTTATAGTAAACGTAGAAAACTCACCAGTTTTGAATTCATCTCTCGGTCTTTGGTGAATGGAGTCTTGTCAGTTTTGCCATAAATTGCCATATTCTTAAAAAAACATGGATGAATCTACGTGACAGCCCTATATAGAATACGGTGAACGGTTCTGGAAGCCCACTTCCCCCATGTCAAGAACCACGGATGGTAGCTTGTCTCACCCTGTTCCGATTGGTTTTGCTTCCAGAGTTAAAGAGAAGAGAACTTCTTCCCAGCATCGAAGGCTGGGCTTCTAGAAGGACCGATCAGTGGGAACCTCTGACCCTGGCGTGCCTGGCAGAAACGAAGCCCACCCTTCCTGCCCCAGGTGACGATGGCTTCAGATACGGCCAGGCCCCACTGTGGGTCATCAACAAATCCGTCGCCAAATAAAGCCTTGAGTCTCCTTGTTGCAATCGGACGCTTTGTTTTTCTGTGTCTGGCAGCCCCCAGTCCATTGGCATTCCATTGTCCACCTGTCCGTTCCTCTCCAGCCAGGGGTCCATCTAGTCCAGCCTCCT
>NW_015216253.1:0-1063 GCF_001447785.1 Gekko japonicus | reverse complement strand
ACAAGCACTGTGCATGAGGTCAACTCACATCTTGGAACTCACTCAGTAATGTTGGCTGGAAAATTCTTCCATAAAGCAATACACTGTTGAAATACAAGATACAGTCCAACATATCTCCTCTTTCCTCCGTGAAACTTTGAGAGCATCCTTTCATTTTTTCATTCATTCATTGTGGTGGTGCAACTCTGTGAGTGAAGTCAGCAAGCATTTAAAGTTTAAATCCTTTCTGAGTTCACTTGCTGAGTTGTGCTGCCATGTTGGCGTGACTTTGCAAGTAAACTCAGCAAGCATTTAAAGTTTAAATGCTTGCTATGTTCACTCACCATGTCGCACTGCTGCCCCCCTGAATGCCCCCCCTCTAAGTCTCCAGGAATTTCCCATCCTGGAGTTGGTGATCCTAACTCAGTCACCTCATGCAGCTAACCAATAAAGTAGGCTTTAAGGACTGTATACGCCAGTCTGTGTCCATCTCCACTGGCTCTCAATTTGTTTTTGGGCCCAATTCAAGGTATAGGTTGTGACATTTAAAGCTCAAGACATTTTGGGACCAGAATATCTTAAGGATTGCTTACTCTCATACAAACCTACCTGACTGCTACAATAATCTTCTGAGGCACTGCTTTGGGTACCCCTACCTTCTGAGTTTAGACAGGTGGCAATCCAAGGGAGGGTCTAATTGGTCATGGTGCCAACATTTCGGAATGCTGTCCCCAGGGATATTTGTCTGTCCCCATCCATCACTGTCTTCCACCAGCAGGTGCAGACTTTTTGGTTTCATCTGGCAATCCCCCAGTCACTGCTCCTTCCTGCCCTAGATTTTAATTGCTGTCTTTGTGTTTATATGTGTGTAGTTTATGTTTGGTTTTAATTGATTTTATGTGATTTATGATATTTTCCTTTAACTTGTTAGACACCTTGGCTCAGATTGGGCAGAAAGGTGAGATATACATTTTGTAAACAAATAAATAAATAAATATAAGAGTTTGGTTGTTACCAGTAGTTCTCTATGAAATGGATGAGGATATAATGTATAATTGGTCAGTCTCAAAGTTTTCAGGGTACA
>NW_015216252.1:0-1059 GCF_001447785.1 Gekko japonicus | reverse complement strand
TTCAAACTGCCAGTCTGAACTCAGCCAAATACACTCTGATCTGTGTTTGGTTGGACGTGGCCCAAGATTTCCTCTACTGTGACTCCAATAATCTTCACTTGCACTTCACATCCCTTACTCCACTGCACAGCAGTAGCCAAACAAGCTCCAGAATGAGGAAGGAGGCAACTGAGTTGTACATCAGGCCTCCCAATTCTGGAGGCCTAATTGATCTTCCATGTGAGTACCAGCCATGTCAGCGAGTAGCTAGCCAGGCATTTCTTGAAGCCCTCAAGCACAGAGTCTAAAGTGAAGGCTTCCATCTTTCTTTGCTCCTGCCATCTGATATTCAGAGGGATGGTGCCTCTGTTCATAGAGTAAGGTTGCCAGCCTCCAGATGGGGCCCGGAGTTCTTCTGGAGTTACAACTGATCTTGAGGCCACAGAAATCAGTTCTCCTGCAGAAAATGGCAGATTCGAAGGGGGGACTCTATGGCATCACATCTCTGCTGAGGTCCCTCCACTCCCAAACTTCCACCCTCCCAAGCCTCTGCCCCAAATCTCCAGGATTTTCCTTAAGGGTTGTTAGGAGCATAAAAATGGGATAATCTCATATACACTACCCTGATATCTTTTGAGAAAAGTCAGGTACAAATAAAAAGTGACCCAAATTACTTGCTTTGCTCTGTCCCACAGCAGAGTACACATTTCTAAAGAGTTTGTGTGTGCAAAGGCAGCTTTCCCCATGCACAACTTTGCATTTTCTCCCCCTCCTTTTCATTTCCAGTCCTGAAACTTTCAGGGGGGGAAAGTGTTTTAAATGCAAGGGTGTTTAACAAGTCATGCTTTGTAGAAAGAGGCTGAAATCCAGACTCAGAAAGTGGCTTGCATGTTGGAAGAGTTCCTCATCTCCCTAAATGGCAGTACAATATAGGCGAGTAAACTTGTAGGAGGGCTTCTGAAACTAGGTTGCACATGTTTATTTTAAAGCCATTTCATGCATTTTTACTAAGCAGAATATACTTGGGAAGAATCAAAATAGCCCCCTTTTGCTTTTGAGTACTCAGAACAGGACCTGAAG
>NW_015216251.1:0-1112 GCF_001447785.1 Gekko japonicus | reverse complement strand
GCAGGCTTTTTCAATACCCTTTTGAATCTATTCCCTTAAAATCTTCAAGTACTCTCTTCCTCCTCTCTTGTTGTAAGCACCATTTTTTTTTTCTAAATTCAGGTTACTTCATTTAAATTCTAATAATCATTCCATTAAAGAGTCCTAATTCATCTACGTAATCTCTACTATCAGTCCTTGCCAGAGTATAAAAATCAAAGTTTCCCCAGGAGCAAAATCCAATAACAATGACCACATAATTTACTCCCACTCGCTCTCCGGCCTCTCTTCCTCTCCGTTTTGGAAAGAAAGTTTCCGGGGTCTTTCACCAGCTATTTTCTCATCATAAAGCTTAGCGCTATAAATACTCACAGTTCTCCTTTTTTAAAAAAATGTTGCTTCTTTTGTGGTGCTGCATTGCTGTATTTTTTAATTTAAAAAATGATTTAAAACAAAAACAAATTTCCTCCCAAATGTGGTTAAAATGGGTGGCTGCAGCTGCATAGAACATGGCGTCCATGCTCCACCCCACAAGCCGCTCCTGCTTCGGGGCAATAATGGACATCCTCCCTCATTTGCCAGCTGTGGAAGGGGTCAAAACAGAGCCCCCTGCTCCAGACGTCTCTCTTGGGGATCTGGCAGAGCTCTACTGGCAGCTGGGAGGCTCCAAAAGGAGCAAAAAGGGGTCAGGCAGCTCAGAACGAACTGAAAGCCGCACATTGTTGCGCCACACCAAACCGGAACTCATGCCCGGAAAGGTGGATGCTCCTTCACTGGACATTTTCTTTCTTTCTTTTTTTTAAAATAACATTTTTTTATTTTGTAATAAAACAGTAAACATATAAAACATTCAACAGTAAACTACCATAGTATGATAAATAACAGTATCAAGTCACAAAGTAAATACTTATTTGTTTTGTTTTACATACGATGGAAGATTTCATAGTACTTTGAGGGAACAGTAAAATTAGAACTCTCAGCATTGAATACAAATTCAAGAAAAGGAAACCATTTCATATGGAGATTTGATGTTTTATGAATAACATTAACCGGGGCTATGACATATGCGATTTTGTCCATGATGTAATAGTCCCATATTTTTAGACGCCATGAGGACAACAGCAGTTTGTTAG
>NW_015216250.1:0-1091 GCF_001447785.1 Gekko japonicus | reverse complement strand
GCTTAGAGGGAACATTGGAAGGGACTCGAGAGGACAAGGAGACAACGATGACGGTGCGCAGTAGGCCGGCCTTTTCCCGCGGGGCAAGACCCACCTGTCGGTTTTCAGGGCCCGGCCGTAGATGTAGTTGGAGGGGAAGAGGCAGATGTCCGGGTGCATCCGATACTGCATGGTCAGCTGCAGGACCGGGAGCTCCTTGATCGCACTCATCTGCGCTTGCTCCTCCAGGTGTCTGCACAGGCGGCCCATCAGAGACTGGTCATACCCGTAATCCTGAGCTTTCTGCCAATGTGGGGAAGAGGGCTGTGAGCAGCAGTTTACAACACAGTTGATTACGATCGATTACGATTTACTTCTTAAAAGCCCAAGTTTTATCATTCGTGCAACCACCCTGAGGTTAAGCACTATCACACCCTACCTTGCACATCTATGAGAATTCCCTCTCAGCCTTCCATGCTGGGTGGCACATGTGTGGGGAGGGGCCATGGCTCAGTGGCAGAGCCTCTGCTTGGCATTGCTGAAGGCCCCAGGTTCAGCCCCTGGCACCTCCGGCTACAGAAAGGATCTGGCAGTCGGGGATGCGGAAGACCTCTGCCTGAGACCCTGGAGAGCGGCTGCCCATCTGAGTAGACAAGACTGGCCCTGATGGACGGAGGGCCTGACGCGGGATAAGGCGGCTCCCTGCGCCTCCCTCACAACCCTTCCGTGCGCTGCCAGGGTGTGGCCGACAGAAGCTCACCCGAGGAGCTCGGGGGGACTCAGAGAGGATCTGACCCTCAGTTTCCCTGGCCGTGACTCTGCACCCTGTCACTGGAGGGCGAGGGGATCAATGTGGCTTGCTTAAAGCTGCCGAATCTGTAAACAGCCACAGGAGGCTCCGGCTGGGACTGTCTGGCTCGCAGCACCTTTCTAAGCCGGCCTCCCCAGAACCCAGCCGGGCTCCGTGGAGCCCATTCCCGGGACTCTGAGGACAGACTGCCCTGCAAGTCCCGCTTTCCCACCCCCCACGGCAGCTCCCGATGCGTCTCCCTCTGCTGCTCTGCCCCCGGGGAGAGAGGCGCTGGTCATCCGGACAGGCTGTCCCATAATAT
>NW_015216249.1:0-1065 GCF_001447785.1 Gekko japonicus | reverse complement strand
GAACACTATCTAGTAATTGTAGAAAAAATAGAAATGATGTGGCTGCAATCCTAAATTTTCTTGGGAATAAGCACCACTGACTAATATGGGACTTAGTTCTGAGCAGACCTACTTAGGATTGCTTCCAATGTTGATGTCTTGATCCAAAGCAACTAAAGAATTGTGTAGAGACAATACTTTTCATTTGCCAATAAGTTATGAGTTTTTGGAGAGATGGCTGAACACAAGTATTTTTCGACACCAGATGCCTCCTCTGAGAAAACCTGTTCCTGAATTCTTGAAGTCTGGAGAGACAGAAGGTTGCAGTTATTTAGTCATAAGCTGAAGGTATTCTGCATATTTTCATTTCTTTTCTATTTCCATTTATTTTCTCAATCATGCTATTGAAAGCAGATTGCTGAGAACATGGCAAAAAATTAGTCAGGAAGGATCAGAATAGGCAAGGAGAACCTGCTGTAACAATGAGGGTAAGGACTAAACTGAGGGAAAATACAGTTGGATTTTAGATGGCAACAGTATTTATATGTATTCCTTGGTTGGAGTTTGCTGGTGGTTTCATGGCTTTATTTCTGAAGAAAGAGGTGGCGGAGTTTTAATTTCTATAGGATCTATAGACATTCTGAATATACACAGATCACTTACAGTATTCTCTAGAATCAGTTTGCTATGTAGCTATGCACTCAGAAGTCTCAAAATGGTTGATGCAGATTAGCTCAATAACTCTATAATTTGTGGGATCCAGGAAAGGTGGTCTATTGTGGTTGTATGGGATGTGGGAAGACTTTGTGTATATTGTCTCACACCTTTACATTTGAAAAGTGGGAAATACTGTATTGCTTTATATTCCAAGAAACATATAGGTTAATGCTGTGCTATGCAGAAACTATTGGGGGGGGGGGGTGACCAAATCTTACATGGAATAACAAAATACCTTGAAATAACCCTACTAGTGTTAATAACAGGCACAAAGTAGAGAATTATTGAACTGATTTGTCAATAAGTATAACATTTGTACTAAAGCTACATACCTAGTATAGTTCATATTTAAGATAAATTCAATCCTAA
>NW_015216248.1:0-1060 GCF_001447785.1 Gekko japonicus | reverse complement strand
TTGTGTACCTAATAAAGCGTGCTATGCATCATGTCGTTGTCTGTCGTCCTGCCATGCAGCAACCCACTACACAATAGTTGCACTGAAAATAATTCTGTCCGTGCAGTATTGATACCAGCATGTGAGAGACAAGAAGTATGCCTGAAAGCTGAGTGTGTGTAAGTGCTATCATGCAGCCATCCTCACCAACAAACTGCTGAATGGCTTACAGATCAGTCATCCAATCTTTGATTAATCAGTAAGATATTCACATCCAGGTGAACTTCCAAATACCAGTGCTAGGAGGCAACATCAGAGGAAGGCCTTGATCTCTACACCCTGTTACTAGTCCTCCAGAATAATTGGTTAGCAGCTGTGATGGTGGACTAGATGGAACATTGGCCTGACCCAGCAGGGCCCTTCTTATGTTGTTCGGTTTTTATTCCACCAATAGAAACATACTTAGTTTTGCTTAAGTGTTAGGATGTGAACAATGTAGAATTGCTGGTTGACATCTAATGTCAAGTAAACAGAGGTAAAGCCAAGACCTAATGGGTATGAAAGGCAGAATAACAACAAATTGTGTCTGGTATGTGTAGTTCAAGATAACATAACACCTTGGAATAATAAAGATAGGTTACAAAGGAGTAAAATTACCAAAGTGTGTTTGCAAATGCTAGAAAACCCATATGCACATTGTACACAGATTGTGCATGTGTTCGCTGTAACTTATTTGTTTATTTATTTATTAGATTTTTATCCCGCCCTCCCGCCGAAGCGGCTTGTGAACAGGGCTGGTTTAGCATAGGGAAGGGAAGGCTTAGCATCTGTTGGCACAGGTTTGGGGCACAGGCTAGGATAAATAAACCCTGCAGGAACTCCATCTGAGTTTGGAGCTTCCCAAAATGTTGGCAGAAGGGAACGGTTTAACATTTATGCAGCTCAGCCATTACTAAAATCTAGTTTGAATTGCACATGGTTGTCTCCCATCTTAGTTTCCTGTTTCTTCAGTCAATGTGTATCCTTTTCATTATCCTGCATGTCAACAATGAGTGCCTGTGTATCACTTTGGGGACAATGG
>NW_015216247.1:0-1092 GCF_001447785.1 Gekko japonicus | reverse complement strand
CACTCTCCGTCTGCGTACTTTTCAATAACTTAACACCTTTCCCCAGTCTTGTCCTTTTTAAATTTCCCCCCTTAAACTTCTCTTTTCTGTTCAGTCCCCCCCCCCCTTCAAGCCACAAAATCTGCTATTATCACCTCTGCACGCTAATCCTTTCTGTAGCTGACTAAGATTATCTCTCTTCTCTTCAAGGTTTGGCTTTTCACCCTTGGATTCTTTAATTGGCTTTCCAGCCTTCTCATCCTAGATTATTTTTCTCTCTCACCCAATTAATGAGGACCCAGGCTGTATGTTTTCCCATCCATCAATAAAAGAATTGTAGGCCTGTGCACCAGAGTGCTCTTCTGTTTCCACAGGTTGTTTGATTCCATTAAAAAGTAGTATTGTCATTAAGAGCCATCGTGGTGTAGTGGTCAAGAGTGGTGGACTCTAATCGAGGAGAACCGGGTTTGATTCCCCACTCTTCCTCCACATGAAGCCTGCTGGGTGACCTTGAGCCAATCACAGCTTTCTCAGAACTCTCTCAGCCACACTTACCTCACAAGCTGCCTGTTATGGGGAGAGGAAGGGCATCTGATCGCGGGAGCACTAGTATCCCATGGCATCCAGCACCCGTCCACCTCCCATCGCAAACCGGATGTTTTTCATAAGCGCATGCGCACAAACACGAAACTGAAAGCAGTGCTGCTCTGCAGAACTGCGCATGCTCACAAATGCAAAACGCTTGTGTGATCGCGCCACGCTGCTTCTTTGCCACGCTGCAGCATCGCCGTGTGATCGCCAGCTAACAGCCGAAGCACAGAAGCTTGGGGGACCGTGTGATTGGGCACCGTGCTTTATTTTGCTCTGGGACGAACAGCCATGCCTCCCCCCACGTTATCTGGCCCGTGTGACCGGGGCCCTTCTTTTTCTTCTTCATTCTTCATGAAGCTGTGTTATACTTAGAAATTAACAAAAATCTAGTGCAGACACCTCTAGTTAAGGGATTACTTCATTAATCTGACTTTTCTTCAATCATCCAGTTCTGAATCACACAGGCAGTGATTTCTGCTGAAGATCCCACTTTGCCCTAATGCTGTTCCTGAGGAACAAAAT
>NW_015216246.1:0-1082 GCF_001447785.1 Gekko japonicus | reverse complement strand
ACATATGCATCATTATCTGAGAGCAGGGACGTCATCTTCTCAGTTTCCGTGTATGCTTGCATAACCGATAGGATTCCTGCTAGAAATCTCTCTCTTGGGATACTATATAGCGGACGGTAGAGCATGTCGTGGGGAAGGTCCTCCACCACTGACAGGCCACATATGCAGAGACAGTCCTCTTTTGGAGTATGCAAATAGCGGCCAGCCAAAAGTGCTGCTTGCAAAGATTGCAATCGTAAGGCTGTAAAGGGAACTCTGAGGTTAAAGTTAGAGATGTTGACTAAGTAGTTCGACCTGCGATGGTCCGGTTTACAGAATTTATACCAGGAAGCCACTTTGGATTTCAGAAATAGAGCACGATCTATCAATGCATCAGCATCATATATCCAGTCCCTAAGTTGCGTGTTCTCAGTGGATGCCCTAAGGAGGTCATCTGGGATTTTATATCTTTGGATACCACTCAGTGGTAGGGTTGCCAGCTCCAGCTTGAAACATTCATGGAGATTTTGGGGGGTGCAGCCTGGGGAGGGCGGAGTTTAGGAAGGGAAAGGGAGCTCCACAGGGATATAATGCCAGGTAGTCTACCCTCCAAAGTTGCCATTTCTTTCAGGGGAGCTGATTTCTGTACTGTGGAGCAGGGATGGGCATGGGCCACAAAAATGTGGTTCGGTTCATGGGCGAGCCACGAATCAAACCAAGAACCCCACAAATCATATGCAAACTGAACTGGGTCCATGAGGTTCGTGCCCAAAACAGCTGGGCCGCAGGGGCAGCTTGCTCCCACAGCCCAGTTGTTTTGGGCTCTAAACAGCTGAGCCATGGGACCAGGCTGTCCCCACGGCTCAGCTGTTTTAAGGAATCCTTCTTGGACAGCTAAAAATTGTCACGAGCAAAGTTCCGTGAGCCGTTTTGTGCCCATCCCTATTCTGGAGATCAGCTGCAATTCCAAGAGAACTCCAGAGCCTGCCTGGAGGTTGGAGCTGAATATGTGATTGAGATCCCAGTGGGATTGCCAAGTGCCTGCCCACCGCCACAACCTGTTATCCAGTGCCAGTAAATTTTGTGCAGGAGGCGAAGGGGGG
>NW_015216245.1:0-1077 GCF_001447785.1 Gekko japonicus | reverse complement strand
TCTTTTTCCCGACGAGAACACATATTGACAATAGCCCAGACATGGAAAAATCCTAAACCTCCAACGATAATGCAATGGTTGCACAAAACCTGGGACATTTTCATGTTGGAAAAATTCTCTATATATGATTCGACACACCAATCTGAATGTGAATTTTATAACCCTCTTAGTATATGGTCCCCAATCTGGGACAAAATAGACATTGATAACTTCGACTGGGAGACCATATCCCAAGCCAAATATAAAATTAATCTGTAATTTATCTGTAGTGTCCATTATTTAGCTGCCCATTGTGTTAATGTAAAGATGATTTTGCGACTATCTGTAAAACTCAACCACCTGACGCAACCAGTAAAAGTCTATGATATATTCTTAAAATGTTGTTAAATATTTAATAACATTTATTGTTACAAGTACTTTAATACTTGTTAACCATCAATCTGTTTATGTACCTCTTGAAAAACAATAAAAATTTATAGTTAAAAAAAACGGAATGACCTCAGGCAGACCCATCACGTTTCCATCTAGGTCTTCGTTATGTCCGGGAAGGGACATAGATGGGAGGCTGGATATCCTGGAACTGGATTGCCGCACGATAATGCGGAACATGGGACAATTGCTCCATACCTTACTGGGGATAGTGGCCCAGGTGGTACAGAGCCAAAGGGCCGCCCAAGGCCCCGCCCCCCCGGCAATGTTCCCTCTAAGCGGTAGAGTTTTGTGAACAAAACTTCTACTTTGTGAGCTACTGGCATTAAGGTTGTGAGCGAGCAATTTGGTTACTGCATAAATTAGTTTCCACTGGAGCCATCCTTCTTGAGCTAGGACAAAAATGTGTGAGGCAGAGGCTTAAAAAATGTGAGCTAGCTCAAACTACCTCAGCTTAGAGGGAACACTGCCCCCCGGTAGTCTCCCCGATTCCGGGGCCAGGACCTGGCCAGCCAGTTCATCCGCCACCTCCGCCTCCACCTCCTCCACTGCCTGCACCGGCGGCGCCTCCACTACCCCCGGGGCTGCAACCCTGTTGTTCCACCAGCCTTGCCCCGAACCAAGGACTTACTGGATGTTACCTTTGAT
>NW_015216244.1:0-1093 GCF_001447785.1 Gekko japonicus | reverse complement strand
TGTAATTTAATTAACTTGATCAGCACAGCTGATCACACATGGCCAGCTTGTTTGGCATCATGTGTGCGGAAGTATGAGGGCATTGTATCCACAGGAGAGACCTGTAGAGACATGTGGCTCCATCGACAGCCATGTAGAGAGAGGGAGAGAGAGAGGGGAGGGCTCAGGTGGCAGCTCCCGGGTTAAGACAAAGAGAGGCATCCCATTCAAGGAGATAGCACCTATATGCTCCCAGAGTGATGTAGCATCCCCCAGTGTTCAGGCATGCTGAGCCATCCACTCCAAGTCATGTCTATGCAAATCCCATAATTAGGCTTGCCAGCTCCAGGTTGGGAAATACCAGATTTTAGGGGTGGAGCCTGTGGGAGCAGGTTTTGGGGAGGGGAAGGATCGCAGCAGGGTATAATGCTGTGGAGTTCATCTTCCAAAGCAGGCATTGTATCCAAGGGAACAGATACTGGTCATCTGGAGACCAATTGTAATAGTGGGAGATCTCCAGGTACCACCTGGATGTTGGCAACCCTGCCCATGCATAGCCTTTTGGGTCATCAAAGGGGACTCCCTTCTCTGTATTTTGCCCGTGGAAAAGTTGGTTGGATCCAACAGGATCATGGAACGGGATATTCTTGAAGAGAGTGGCACACTATAATTTTTTAATATTTAAAAGGCATTTTGTATGATCTGTGAGTCCACCCTCCTGCTGCGGGAGTCCCCCCCCCTGCTGAAGCAGGTCCCTTTTCTAATATCCTGCCATATCTAACCCCAGAAACACTTGCTCTGTTCCCTGTTGCTTCTATTGTAGCCTTGCGCGGGTGTGTGTGTGTGTGCACACCACCTTTCACTTTAAAAAAACAACTAACAAATTGATTTGGTGGCTCTGAGACAAGATTTTCTCCCTTGTCTGCAGAGAAGGCACTTCCTTGGAGCTGGGAAATCAACAAGACTTTTATTCCTGAACTCCATGGCAAAGGAGACCACAAGAGAGGCAGGATTAGCACATGAACACCCACATTTCTAAAGCTAGGTGTGTCAATAGCACTCAGGCATTTCACTGAACTGCTAAGTATGGAAGCTCTAAAAAATTGTTAGGAAA
>NW_015216243.1:0-1067 GCF_001447785.1 Gekko japonicus | reverse complement strand
AAGCTGGGCGTGAAGGTCTCAGGCCTTCTCTGTGATTTGCTCCTCCAGTGACTAGCCCAGAGGTGCCCCACGTGGCGCCTAGGGACATCGTGGTACCTAGCAACACCTTTTCTGGAGTATTTTTAGACGGTGGGAGGGGGCAAGTGGGGCTTTTACCCAGCAAAGCATCTGTTGGGCCACTGGATAGTTGATTGGCTGTGCAGATTTTTAAAAGTGTTGTTTGGGCAGCACTTCACTGTGTGACTGAAGGTAAGCTGTGAGAAGCCATACTGTGGCCCCGTGCACATGGGAGGATTTGCCCCGCGAAACGGACGGGTTGAGGGCGGATTAAACTGGCGTGATCAGATGCCAACATCCGGCAAGCGCCGCGCACCCGCCCCCAACCCGTCCCTTCTGGCCGAAGATGCGGATCTAAAAGAGACTAGTGAAAGGGCATTACCTACCGGATGACGCGCAGCAACGGCGGCCGTGGGATCCCCAACACGCGGTCATCCCGTGGTATGCGTGGTAATTACGAACTGCGCATGCACACAACTGCTGCGGCTGCCCCTCCTCGCCCTTCTTAGAGTCGCTCTAAGCAGAAGATCACAGCTGCCGGCAGAAGCGCAGAGCCTCAGGGGACCTGTCTGATCCTGCTGCCACGCTTCTGTTTGTTCCGGCTCTAAAAAGCCACACTTCTGCCGCGGCTTTTCCCGCTAGTGTGACTGGGACCTGTTTCTCCTGCCACCGGTGGCAGCCATTTTGTGGCTGTTCCTACTACACTGTGTCAGAATTCCAAAAATTCTCACAGGCTTAAAAAGGCTGAGGACCCATGGACTAGCCATTCATTGGCTTTCTGCCCCTGAACATGGAGGTTCCCCTTCCTAGCATTAAGCGTGGCAGCGGGCACTGTAATTAGAAATTATTTAGCTGCCATCAGGGATTTTAACTACAACTGTTCTTTTTATGCTTCATTACTTATTGCTGGATGATCAATGATTTTGTTTTACTGAATATTATAAGCCACCCTCAGCCTGCTTGCGGGATATAAACGGGGGAGGGGGGGGATCTTTTTAAAAGGATAAATT
>NW_015216242.1:0-1090 GCF_001447785.1 Gekko japonicus | reverse complement strand
ACTTCACTCTCCAAGATAGAAGGACAGATAGACACATTCTAGTTGTATCTGAAGAAGTGAGCAGTGATTCATGAAAGCTCATGCCTTGCCACAAATTTTGTTAGTCTTTAAAGTGCTACTGGACTCTTGCTCCCTTCCACTAATAAAGATTACAAACTATGCTGTTAGGTTTCTCCCCCCCCCCAATCTGTTAGAACTGGAAAGGAGGATCTCTCCAAATGCCAAGGGACTCTCCTGCTCTCGCTGGCTCTCTCTCTCCCCCTCCCCCACAAAAGCTTATACATGGAATAAAACATTGTTGGTCTTGAAGGCGTCACAGGATGGACTCTCTCTCTCTTTTCTCCTCCTCCCTTCCTCTCCAAAGGAGGAGGGGGAGGAGCTCTCAGCCAAGGGAAGCAAAGGAGGCTTGGCTTTCTTTCTCCTGGAAGCAGGAAGCTGGAGAGAGCCGGGCAAAAGCAAGCTGCAATACAGGAAGCAGGAGGGAGCCGGGTGCTCACAGGCCGGATAGGAGCCATCCAGGAGCCAGTTCTGGTCCATGGGCCATATGTTTGACACACCAGAGATAATGGGATTATCTACAAGCCAAGTGGGATAGATTGTCCGTGCCTAGCAAGCATTCAAAGGATAAATCCATAGGATTTGCTTCAAGAGACAGCTATGAGTGCCAATGGAACCATGCATTCACCACTCTAAACTGCCATTTCTAAACTTTTTTGTTTTTAAGAAGTGTTTTTTTCCTCTTGTTGACTGCAGTGATAGCTTCCTTGGTAATCACTTCCTCATTTCTACCCAAAATCTTTCATAAGGCAATCTGCCACATGGCATCAGGGAAAAATTAAGTTAACAATTAGTTATCTCGCTCAAGAGTAGCCTTTACCATTAGATCTTGCCAGTTATGCAGACATATTAACAACATCAACAACAGATTGCCACCAGAGTCTTCAATATAGAAGCCGTAGCTTAAGTTTCAAAGTTGCAAGGACCCAGAGTAAAACAGGCAAGTAAAGATAGGAGACAAATTAGAAAATGATACACTGGCTAGGCCAGTGTGGGAAGAGGGGAGTACAACATAAGAACATAAGAGAAGCCA
>NW_015216241.1:0-1084 GCF_001447785.1 Gekko japonicus | reverse complement strand
CCGGGGCAAAAAACCAGCTTGGTCAGAGTTTTACTTGCTGGAGCACTTTCTTGAATCTGTTGGCTAGGATGGCTGCAAAAATTTTATAATCCATATTCTCAATCCATATGGAGAAGAGATATCGGCCTGCAAAAATTTTATAATCCATATTGAGAAGAGATATCGGCCTGTAATTTTTCATTAGAGTTGTATCTGATTCTGGTTTCGAAATTAAGGTAATTAAGGCTTCTTTCCAGGATTCTGGGATCCTGTTCTTTTCCACTATGTTCTTAATTGTCAATTTTAAAGGTAAGTCAATTTCATTCTGAAATGTCAAATAAAACTCCGCTGGTAACCCATCTGTCCCTGGTGTTTTTCTGTTTTTCTTTTCTTTAATTTTTTAATAACTTCTGTTATTTCACATATCGTAATTGATGCATTTAACATTTGTTTTTGTTCTTGTGTGAATTTCTTTTTATTATATTCATTCAGCAGTCTTTCGATATTTTGAGGGTCTTGCTCTTTTTGTTCATACAGAATTTTGTAAAATTTTCCTGCAATTTCTTTCAACTCTTTGGTACTATAGCAGCTGTTTCCTTCTTCATTTTTCAAATTTTTAATCATTTTCTCTTCCCTCTCCTTCTTCAACCGGTAGGACAACCACCTCGTCGGCTTATTTGCTGTTTCAAAATAATTATGTCTAACATAATTTAATTTTGTAGTTCTTGTGCTAAGAGACGGTTCAGTTGGTGTTGTAGCTTTATTATAGTAAGTCTTAGTTGTTTTGAATGAGGCTTTCCTTTTAGGCTTGTCTCTTCTTTTTTAATTTGTTCTACTATTTGTGTATATTTCTCTCGCTTCTGCTTTTTCAGCCAAATTTCTTGCCTAATCAGCCTGCCCCTCGCAAAAGCCTTAAAGGCATCCCACACTACACCTATCTCTGTTTCTTCTATTAAATTCTGTGTGAAAAAATGTTTAAATTCTTCTTTACATTCTGCTACATTTTTTTTGTTATTTAACATCCAAGGTTTCATTGTCCATCTTGTTCTTTTGAAGGTGTCTTGAAGTTCTAATGCAATGGGGCAGTGATCTGCGAAAGTCGATG
>NW_015216240.1:0-1095 GCF_001447785.1 Gekko japonicus | reverse complement strand
GGTCCTTGGACAAAATGCCATCAGTGGACTCCCTTCCGTGGGTGGACCAACTGGTTTTCTACTGCTGATTTCTCTAGGCCTAATCTGCACAGCTGATCAGATGGTGAGATTGTTGATGGTAGCCCTTCTATCTCCTTAGTACTTTGTTTGCTTGCACAGTAAAAAAGGGGAGGCACATACACAGTACCGCATAAAGAAGAAACAACAGGACCAGAGGGTTTACATTGTACCCCTTGTTGGAAAGTGGAACTTAGAAGGTCCCAAGCAATAGTCCCTGATCCCAACCCTGCTACCGTTATAATTGATCATAAGAACTTGAATAGAGGTAGGGATACATTAAAAAAAAAAGATACAGCACAGTGAGCTCAACATATTTTACTGCTCATGCCACTCTCCCCACCCCACTCCAGATCTTGGAACTCAGCAGTGACAACAGTGGGGAGAGGGTGGCATGCATTCCTCCATGCATACACTAGGCGAGGCAGCAGGAGGAGTAGGCAGGGCACACCTCTTCAGCCTGGTTTGGACCCCCAGGCAGCAAGATACCTCCTCCTCCTTCTCTCTCCAATTGTAACTAGTGACAATTTCCAATGAGTTTTGCAAGAGCTGCTTCAGACCCACAAGATCACAGTACCTCCAATTAAAGTCAGAGGGAGAAAGGTAGGAAATGTCCCAAGCTGGCTAGGAATGAAGAGCGAGTATCTCTTTACATATCTTTGGCCATTCGAGTCCTGTTCTGCGACTTCTGCCTCCATCTCTTCAGTCAGAAGGACTTTATTCTCCTCAGTAAGTGCTGCCCCATCCCACTTGTTATGGTAGGAGACAGTTTCTTCGAATCACAGCCAGAGAAATGGAAGAAAGGAGGATGGATGGATGGATGGATGGATGGATGGATGGATGGATGGATGGATGGATAGGGAAGGAATAGACCAACCCAGCCAAGGGCATTAGGTGATCTTCCCTGATTGACAAAGATTGCATCATCACTTCAATATTACTCGTTATGATGGGGACAATTTATTGGGGGAGTTTGGTGTAATACACACTGTATGTGAACACAGAATGTTTATCTAATGGCAAAAATTTCTAGATCTT
>NW_015216239.1:0-1111 GCF_001447785.1 Gekko japonicus | reverse complement strand
ACCACTACACCAAACTGGCTCAGAGTCCTCTTCATTTCTGGGAGCATAGGTAAGGCAGTAACCCAGTTGTATAAATCTATTTATCTAACTGTGGTAGTTCCTGATAAAGATAGCCTGATCCTTGGGCCTGCATACCACAATGTAAAGTGGGAGAGAGATATAAGGGAGGTGGGCTAAAAATAAGTAAACCAATGAATAAATATTCTCCCTAATGTGAAATTAGTTTACTTACTTGATTTTTTGCACATCTTTCTTACTGAGACTGAAGGTGCATGCATGCACACATCTATAAAATATAAAACAATTCAGACAGCATAAAATATGAACAATGCAGTAAGACTAAAACTACAGAACTGGAAAACAATGCAAAAAAACTGTATAGGGATTACAAGGTAAGATCTTGCTGTGTATTAAATCTTGCTTGTATTGCATTGTCAAGCAAGATTTTATACAAAAGCAAGATTCTATAAAAAAGTAAAGGTTTCCCTTGCTCGAAAGCCAGTTTAATCCGACTCTAGGGGGTGGTGCTCATCTCCGTTTCCAAGCCAAAGAGCCAGCGCTGTCCAAAGACGTTTCCATGATCACGTGGCCGGCATGACTAAATGCTGAGGCACACAGAATGCTGTTACCTTCCCACCGAAGCGGTGCCTATTTATCTACTTGCAATTTCTTGCTTTCAAACTGCTAGGGTGGCAGAAACTGGGGCCAGAGATGGGAGCTCACTCCATCATGGAGCACTAGGGTTTCAAACTGCCGAGCTACAGATCTTCTGGTCTGCAGCTCAGCGTCTTAACCTCTAAGCCACCGCAGCTTAGAGTTAGCTATATAATAACTGAAATCAGTACAGGTTGTTTCAGTCCTAATTCATCTGTTACCCATTAGTGTCACATATGGGGTTAGGGTGTCACACCGGGATCTGGGAGACACAGGTTCAAACCCCTGCTCTGCCATGAAAGTTTACTTTGGGCCAGTGACTCTCACACAGCCTAATGTGTGACACGGGGTTGTTGCGAGGCTAAAATCAAGCAGGGTGAATATCGGAAGCTGCTTTGGGTCCTGATCGGGAAGAAAAACAAGGTATGATATCGAAACAAATACTATGTTTCTCTAG
>NW_015216238.1:0-1102 GCF_001447785.1 Gekko japonicus | reverse complement strand
CTTCTCCTCTGAAGCATCTGAATGTGCACAGGGAGGGCAGGGAAGAGAACAAACAGAGACAGAGATTAAGTTGCCACATGGAAGTACAATTCTCTCTCTCTCTCTAGATGTTGGAGGATGTCCAGCAGTGTGATCGTTCATAAAGGAGCTTTTACAGATTTACATCCTTTTCACACAATCAACCCCAACGGGAGTTTCTAGAATTGTACACCCGCTTCTCCTTGCTTGAAAGTCTTCTAAAGGGGGAAGTTTCCTTTTGTGGTTACATTGACGTTTAAATCGATGTTTGTTGCTGGTCCTACAAAAGGCCCATTAAGCAGCTGACATTCATAGACGGAGCGCTCCTGTCTTTCTCAAGGCTCCGTCTATGAATGTAACCACAAAAGGAAATGTCCCCCTTTAGAAGACTTTCAAGCAAGGAGAAGCGGGTGTACAATTCTAGAAACTCCCGTTGGGGTTGATTGTGTAAAAAGGATGTAAATTGACTGGTAGCTATACCTGTTTTAGAATATTATGAATAATACACAATGCACTTTATAAGATGGAACATATAGAACACTTATAAATAAGGTTTTTGCAGTGTATATATTTGTCGATTGACTCTTCTAACACTGCAGCTCGAGTTTCCACAGTGGTTTCAGGGGGGGAGCATGTGCTTCTTCCCACCAGTACTGTGACTCAGCCGGAAACCGCTGCCAGTACACTGCATGCCTATTCCAGCAGGGCCCCTCTCTTATATGGCCACAAGGGCATCCTCCTGTACCCTATGAGTGTTTGGGGGCCAGGAGGCGGTGCAACCACGAGTGAGAAGAGGGTGGAGATTTTCTGGCGATCGAGGCGGAGTCGGGAAGAGGAACCACTCGTAATCACACTGGCATTTTCCCGAGCACTACTTGCAGGCCACGGCAATGCAGAAAGGCACCATCAACGTGGCATTTTTAAGACTCGGACGCTCCTGATGGATGAACACAATCTGTGTCACAACCTAAAATTTGAAGGACCCCCAGTTTAGCAGGCAGACTCATAGAGTTGGAAGGGACCTCCGGGGTCATCTAGTCCAACCCTCTGCAAAGAGCAGGAAATTCACAAATACCTCCCCCCC
>NW_015216237.1:0-1100 GCF_001447785.1 Gekko japonicus | reverse complement strand
GGAGAATGTGGAAAAGGCCCATATTATAGTGAGCCAGAATAATTGGTCCAGGATGAAACAGTGAACTTCACTGTCGTGCAGGATTTTGAATCGAGGTGTCCTTTGTGGTGGTTTGACACACTAACCACTACTCCACCTTGCCTTACATTACCCTGTGAGTGAACAAAAGAAGATAAAGGCTGGGACAATATCCTACTGCTAACATGCTTTCTCTCATTTCTCAATTCGAGGTGTCCTTTGCAGTGGTTTGACACACTAACCACTATTCCACCTTGCTTTACATTACCCTGTGAGTGAACAAAAGAAGATAAAGGCTGGGACAATATCCTACTGCTAATATGCTTTCTCTCATTTCTCCCTTTGATGCTTTCTCAATTCGAGGTGTCCTTTGCAGTGGTTTGACACACTAACCACTATTCCACCTTGCTTTACATTACCCTGTGAGTGAACAAAAGAAGATAAAGGCTGGGACAATATCCTACTGCTAATATGCTTTCTCTCATTTCTCCATTTGATGCCACTCTACTGGGTTGATGTCTTCGTTTTCTACACTGAACCCAGACATATGCCACGAGAAGCCACTATGACTCATGGCAGCTCTTTCGACATAGGGTCAGACCATGCTTCAATCCTCTTAAATGCTCAAGGTGTGGAGGGGCTTCAAGATGGCCTATGAACAGGTATGTTTATACCCTGCATTAAAAACCCCCCACCAAATTCAGTGTAAACTTGCATCAAATTCTACAGCAACAAAAGCAGGATTCTTATTTGCATACATACATTGTGATGCTGATCCTTGCTCCCGTCAACTTTTTTTTTTCGCCTTCAAGTCACAGCTGATTTATGGCCACTTATGGAGGTTTCAAGACAATAGACATTCAGAGGTGGTTTGCCATTGCCTGCCTCGTGTCCCTGAATTTTCCTTGGAGGTCTCCCATCCAATTTCTAACCAGGGCTGACCCTGCTTAGCTTCCAAGATCTAAGGCTAGCCCGAACCATCCAGGTCAGGGCCCCTTCAACCATAAATCGATGGAATTTTGTCACAAAGCTCTCCGGGTGTCCTCAGCTTTCTATTGGCCCTGGTCACACGGAGCATTAGG
>NW_015216236.1:0-1088 GCF_001447785.1 Gekko japonicus | reverse complement strand
TGGAAGACTCAAGCAGTTCTAGGATCTAATAGGACTCCACCTCTTCTCACTAAAAAATGTGTTTTGCTTCTCACTCTGAACAACTCTGTATCTGCTCATCTCTGCTTAATTGCCCTGCTTTTGAACTGAAAGCACTCACAATGTCAACAGTGGACCAATGATAGTTACTGAGCGAGTCCAAAGGGCCTGACATCCACATAAGCCAGTGAATACTGTTGAAGCCCAGACAGAGCCCCCATCTGACCTGATGGTCAAAGGGGATTAGTGACCAAGTATGGTGAGAGGTCTTCTCAAATCCAAGTATTTTTTTACTGCCCAGGGTTTGTTCTATTTTGTTGCCAGTGGACACTTACTGAATTCAGAAGCTAGCAGAACCAGAGCCACTGGTTCTTTAGTCTAGCCATTGGTTCTTTAGTTCTTCAGTCTAGCTTTAGTCTAGTCCACGTTGCTGCTAAGGAAAATGCATGAAGGATTGTGAACTCCCATTTTTTCAGTATTAAATCTTGAGGTAACTTCAACATCAAGCCTTCGCAGGATATTTTATAGAAACTGGTATATTCTTTATTCTTAGAGATATTATATTGTTCTTAAACATATCAGTTCCACAATAATTCCCTAAGAGGCAGCTCCACATTGCATGCTATAGTCTGCTCAGTTCATCTTTTGGCTCCACACCATTCCACTTTAGTACTGTTTACTGAACTGTAAGCCAAAGGGATCAGTTAGTCCTATTTTGCACTCCTGTTTCTAAAAGAACTGTGACTGGCCCAAGGTCACCCACCAGGCTTCATGTTGAGGAGTGGGGAATCAAACCGTGATATTCAGATTAGAGTTTGCTGCTCTTAATCACTACACCGTGTTGGCTCTCTAACTTTCAGTTAGAATACCACAGGTATCAGAGCATGAAATGAATATTCAAAAGAGAAATGTACAAATATGTTGTTTGTTTTTGGTTTTGTATGCTGCCACTGTGAGCTTCTCATATCACCTAGTTTTATTAGTGGTGTTTCTGTTATTTTTCTTTTACACATTTTAATACCGTTTTGGTGGCATTGGTATGCAATTGTCACAAAAATATTTTAACCAGC
>NW_015216235.1:0-1093 GCF_001447785.1 Gekko japonicus | reverse complement strand
ACCTTTACCTTTAACAAAATCCCAAGAAAAATTGAGTGAAATAAAATAGTCAAAATCGATCCTCCCAGGCTCAATAGCAGAAGTGCTGTGGCCCAGTGGCAGAACATCTGCTTTGCATGAAGAAATTAAGTGGCATGTAGGTTAGGGATCCCCCCCTGCCCCCAGGTGATGCCTGAAGATCTTCCAGAATTACAACTGATCCCCAGAGTTCCATTTCCTTGAGTGGGAAACAGCTGCTTTGAAGGATGGACTCTGTGACATTATACCCCACTGAGCCCCCACCCTTTCCAAACCCCAACATCTTCAGGCTCCACCCCCAAATCTCTAGACATTTCCCAACCTGTTATTAGCAACTCTAATGCAGGTTCTGTATCCGGTTAAAAGGACCTGCCAGGTCTCAGTGTCAACGGGAGACCACAAGTCTTAATTTTTGGGCATTAAGAAAGTTGTGCCACTTGTCTGTATGTCAGGGTTCCCAGCTCCGGGTTGGGAAGTACCTGGGGATTTGGGGGGTGGAGCCTGCAGAGGGTGAGGTTTGCAGAGGGGAGGGAGTTCAATGGGTTATAATGCCACAGAGTCCACCTTCCAATGCATTCATTTTCCTCCTGGTGAACGGATCTCTTTCACCTGGTGATCAGTTGTGATCCCAGGGGATCTCCAGCCACCACCTGGCGGTCGGCAGTCCTACTGTAGGTGCACCTCTACTAGAACAAAACTTGACACAGCCTGTTAGCTCAGGTCTTGAAATGTAAACAAATAAGATATGTGATTTGGTAAAATGGACAATTCTTGTGTTAACTGATGAAGGGCTGGATCCAGACTAAATGGCCCACTTCTACTGACTCCCCCTTCCAGCTGCGGACCCCTCATACCCTTCCTCAGAGTCCTCTGTTCCCATGGTCAGTGGGCTGCAGAAGGAGGAGGGGGGGCAGGAAAGTTCTGTTCGGTTGATGGAAAATCTGGCATTCATCCAACCCATAGTCTTTCTCACTTTTTTTGGGGGGGGGAGCTGTTTTGTTTTTATATGTTTGTTATATATCATTTGTTATTATACTCAGAGACCTCAAAATCAAGAAGAAGAAGAAGAAGAAGA
>NW_015216234.1:0-1107 GCF_001447785.1 Gekko japonicus | reverse complement strand
TTTGTACATGCCCTTCTGTTAAGGAAAAGAGCAATGGACGAAAAATTCCCTGCAGTATTTCAGAGAACAGCCAGCAGTTTGCATATCACTCATCTAGGAGGGAAGTAGCAAAAGCTTCTGTCAAAGCTTGGCCTTCTAAGCTGGTGATTGGAACCAGAACTGTGTACACGGACTAACTTCTAATTGTGGTACTGTGCTCTCCGAGACGGAGGAGAAGCAAGCTTCCCAGTAGCTGTTAAACTCTGACTGATAGCTTGTCCGGCCACTTGCTGATGGAGAGTTTGTTGTGAGTGATCAGGGTTAATGTCTTAGGCTGGTCTAGCATCAGTCCCTACTTAGCCATGATTTCATATGGTAGTCCTAGTCGATTCACTCTTATGTAGCTTCAGGTCCCATCTGAAAATGGTGGCGATGGCTTATCTGGGAGTTGCTGCTGTCAGATTCATTAAGAAAATGTTAGTAATGCTATTCTACTATATAAAGATGCTTTAGTCTTTAGTGTTAGTATGTGCTTAGGGGACATATTTAAAGGATGCAGGAAAAGGATGGAAGGGTGCAAGAAAGAGAATTACTGTGAAGTGTCCCATCTTTTGTTCAGACTCTCACCGAGAGAGAATCTGAGCCTAAAGTTGGGCCTGCAGAAATTTGCCTAACTTTTTATAACTCCAAGTTGGGTAGCCATGTCAGTCTGAAGCAACGGAACAAAGTTTGAGTCCAGTGGCACCTTTAAGACCATGCACACGAAAGCTTAAACTTCGTTGGTCTTAAAGGTGCCACGGGACCCAAACTTTGTTCTGTCCTTATAACTCCAGCATGCTTCCGTTCTGTCTTAGTGACACGTTGTAATCATTTGTAATGCCTGTGCTAATTATTTTCTGTCCTATGTTGTAATCTGCTCTTAGCTTACATTTGAAGAAAGGAAACTATTTCCAAAAAGCACACTTGTCTACCCCGTTGTCGTTGTTCTCAAAAACGTGCCGTCAGTTTTTACAGCAGAAAGTTTCAGGAGATGTTTGCTGATGTGTGATTGTGATACATGCAACTGTTTGGGGATTTTTTAAAATCATTTCATTTTCACTTTTCCATAACTTACATACATTTATCTCT
>NW_015216233.1:0-1078 GCF_001447785.1 Gekko japonicus | reverse complement strand
TGGCAGCCGCTCTCCAGGGTCTACAGGATGAGGTCCTTTCCATCACCTCCTGCCTCGTCCTTCTGACTGGAGAGGCCGGGAATCGAACCTGGGGCCTTCTGCACGCCAAGCAGAGGCTCTGCCACTGAGCTACGGCCCCACTTCATGGCTCTTCAGGGTCTCAGGCGGAGGTCTTTCCCATCACCTCCTGCCTGGTCCTTTTAACTGGAGATGGCAGGGATTGAACCTGGGACCTCCTGCATGCCAAGCAAAGGCTCAGCCACTGAGCTACGGCCCCACTTCATGGCTCTCCAGGGTCTCAGGTGGAGGTCTTTCCCATCCCATCCTGCCTGGTCCTTCTAACTGGAGATGCCGGGGATTGAACCAGGGACCTCCTGCATGCCAAGCAGATGATCTACCACTGAGCCACAGACTCCTTCATGGCTCTCCATGGTCTCAGGTGGAGGTCTTTCATATGACCTGCCACCTGGTCCTTTCAAAACGAGACGCCGGGGATTAACCTCGGACCTTCTGCATGCCAAGCAGAGTCTTTACCACTGAGCCACACCCTTCGTCTCCCGCCTGCCATGCACGGATGCAGACTTGCATCGCTGCCCGTAGGCCCGTTTTCAAAGATTTTTTTCCCAAACCTAGTTGTATATATAAAAAAATTAAAAGCACATTTATTATGTGGGCAATCTGTGATCAGATCCTCCAATTTTTTTAAAAAAAGCCACAGAGAGGAGGGTTCAGGTTTGGATCGACCCAGGCAAAGAGAACTTAACGCTCTCCTGCCATTTTCTCAGTATCCTGAACCAAAGCTGTCTCTCCCCCGGGGCTGCCTTTCAAGATTTTTTTTTTTTTTTAAAAAAATGTATAACCTGCAATTCATTCCTGTGAAAATTCAAGATGGCCACTGCTTCGGGCACCGGGTACCGAATTCAAGTCTTGAAACCACATCCAACCCTGTGCTGGAGGCATCTCTAAAGGTTAAGTGGGTTTTAAATCTGTGGTTATGGCTATGTCCAGAGAGAAAGGGGGGGGGGACAAAGTTAATATCGGTAGAGGCCGCTCCCGTTCCCTCTAAGCTGAGTTAGTG
>NW_015216232.1:0-1100 GCF_001447785.1 Gekko japonicus | reverse complement strand
ACTTCTAGCAGGTAAGATTGGTGTATGGGACTCAGCCTCATTGTGAGGGTAGTCCTTGCAGCAACTTTCTGCAGGGCGTAATTGTGTCTGAGATGGAGCCGCCTGCCTTTGAGGGCCACCTTTTCTCCTTCAAAGAATCATTGGAGTGGCTTCCTGAGGGAAGGAATAGTGTCTGAGACCAAGGCAGCCGGTCTTCAAGGGCAACCTTGTCTCCTTTGCTGACCGACGAGCCTGTGTGCACGGGCAACCTTGTCTCCTTCGTAGAGCTACTGCAGTGACTTCTAGCTGGTAGGATTGGTGGTGGAATGGTTTCTGAGAGGGAGGAGCCTGCTCCTGACAACAACCTTGTCTTGTTCATAGCGTCATTGCAGCAACTTTCTGTAGAGTGGAAATCTGTCCACGACGAATGAGCCTGCCTAGAAGGGCCATCTTGTCTCCTTTGGAGGGTCATTTCAGAAACTTACTTCAGGGAGGAATGGTGTTCAACTCCAAGGAGCCTGCCAGTGAGGGCAACCTTGTCTCCTTTGCAGGGTCGCTGCAGCTGCTTCGTGCATCCCGGACTGGTGTCTGAGACTGAAGAGCCTGCCAGTGAGGGCCACCTTGCCTCCTTTGCAGGGTCACTCTATCAACTTCCCACAGGGAGGAATCGTGTCCAAGCCTGAGGAGCCTGCCTGCTTGTTCGATCCTGTCTCTTGCGTAGTCTCATCGCAACCACTTCCCGCAAGGATGAGCGGTGTCCGAGACTGGCTAGCCTGCCCGTGAGGGCAACCTGATCTTCCTTGGTATGGTTGGACTCACTCCCAGAGAGCGGCTTTTGTCCCCTCCCCACACCCCATGGTGCACACCTCGAGGTGTAGGTGCTCTTCGTGGGTTTTACGGCTGCCAACAGGTGTATGAGGAGGAGGTCCCCAGAGTCTTTAATCCCATGGGAGTAGGGTGGCTCACCCATGATGAGTCCCTGGAATTGATTCGCTGGTGGTACTTTGGGTAGACCTGTTGGAAGCTGATTGGAGCATCCGTGTTGTAAAATCGCAGACGGTAGAAGAGCCGTACCCACTGCCCAAAGACATCGTCCAGTTCTTCAGGGTGGCCCAGAAGCT
>NW_015216231.1:0-1152 GCF_001447785.1 Gekko japonicus | reverse complement strand
AGAATCGCCCCCTAATTTGCACACTTTCCTGCCTGGTTTTTTTCCCTAGCTCCCTTTCTGGAATCCATTTCCCTCTGCGTTCCTGTTTTTCTTCCTTTGGGAGAGTTCCCGATTAACACGCTCCAGTGGTCTAAAGAACAAAATGACCTAATTCTTTAATGGGTGACTTCTGGGAAATCCTAAAACATGCCAGTTTTGACTATTAACTGCCCCTTCTCCAGCGAGGGACCAAAGAGTCTTATTGTAGACAAAACTGGATGTATGAAGGTGAGCCGGGTGATTTTCTAGCCTGGTGTGAGACCCAGAGAGAGACAGAGACAGAGACAGAGAGAGATTATTTCTTGCCAATGCTCCCTCTAAACTGTGGAGTCTTGTGAGCAAAAATTCTGCTTTGTGAGCTACTGGCATTAAGGGGGTGAGCAAGCAATTTAGGTACAGCATAAATTAGTTTGCTGTGGAGCCATTCTTCCTGAGCTAAGACAAAAATGTGTGAGCTGGAGGCTTAAAAACTGTGAGTCAGCTCACACTAACTCAGCTTAGAGGGAACACAGGTCATAAGAACATAAGAGACGCCAATGCTGGATCAGGCCAAAGGCCCATCTAGTCCAACACTCTGTCACACAGTGGCCAAAAATACCATGTGCCATCATGAGGTCCACCAGTGGGGCCAGGACACTAGAAGCCCTCCCACTGTTGACCCCCCCAAGCAGCAAGCACCAAGAAGACAGAGCATCACTTGCCCCAGAGCCCCTATCTATACCTTATGGCTAATAGCCACTGATGGACCTCTGTTCCATATGCCTATTTATTTATTTATTCAGACTTATACCCCTCCTCCCCGCAAGCGGGCTCAGGGCGGCTTCCATTAAAAACACAAATGCATTAAAATACAGAATATACAAACATGCCATAAAACATTAATACATAAATGCAAAGTGCAGGCGGCAGGTTATGATTCATCTCGATGGTAAGTTGCAGGAATCAATTGCCATTGCCCTGATGTCCACAAATGGTTTCTGTCGTTAGTCCATGTAGTTGTTAAATCACCGGCCGTATTTAGATGTAACAGTCTGCAGCGACCTGCAGTAACATGAGCCATAGCAGTGGCCCATAACAGCGGCGCCCCCTACTTAAATGCCTGGCGGAAGAGCT
>NW_015216230.1:0-1199 GCF_001447785.1 Gekko japonicus | reverse complement strand
TCCGTTGCTCTATCAGTTCCCACCAAATTCAGAAAATACAAGCAAGTAAAAAATTAACCCTACAATTACTGTGAAGATGAATGAAGAGCAATTAACCCGTGGAATTCACTGCTGCAGGAAGTGGTGGTGGCTACAAGCATAGCCGGCTTCCAGAGGGGATTGGATGAACATATGGAGCAGAGGTCCATCAGTGGCTAGTAGCCACAAGGTATAGAGGGATCACTCTGTCTGGGGCAAGTGATGCACTGTATTCTTGGGGCTTGGTGGGGGGGCAACAGTGGAAGAGCTCCTGGAGTTCTGGCCCCACCAGTAGACCTCCTGATGGCACCTGGGTTATGGCCACTGTCTGACACAGAGTCTTGGAATGGATGGGCCTTTGGCCTGATCCAACATTGGCGTCTCTTATGTTCTTATGTTCTTAATTAAACCAAATATTGTTTTCTAACAGCCAATTACTGTTTTCTAGTTGCTCGCTACAGTCCAGTAAAATTTCTTTGTACAACAAATGAGGCATCAAGTGGGCTTTTTCACTCATTCTCACCCAGTTCTCCTCATTACTATCATTCTGGTGCCATATGGCTTTTTTCAGACAGGTCCCATGAAGCCCCTAATAGCTTTTGGGGGTGGTCAAAGGGGACCTGTCTGTCCCTTTTTCACCAGTGTGAAAGGTCTGCAATTCAATGCTAATTCATAACTAAAAGATGCTTTGAAATTTGGGCCACTGGATCCTACCTGGTTAAACCAGTCTGGCCATGTGATGTCTTTATCATTGATGGTGAATGCTTGTTGGAAATGAACATGGGGATCCTGGAGATCCATCCTGCCAAGTTTCACTCTGTGAAAGGATTGGTTTGAGGAAATAATCCAGTTCTCAATGTCAAATCCAGCTATTAACTCCCCGTTCTCGTTCAATGAAATTTTTTCCCCAGCACTGTTGTTAAATTCAATATTTCTAAGGAAATAGTGGAGCGAGGTGGAAAAGCAAGATTTTAGAAATGCAGCAACTGGACTTTGATATATTGGATCTTTCAGAATTACATTTATGAAGGCAGCAGTGTTATAGGTAGACACCTATGACAAACTTCCAAGCCAAGAACGAATGTGTTTGTGAAGGTGGTGTGCTATACATCAAACATGACATTGACTCAAATAAGTTGAGGATTTGGAGGGGGAGACATTTTTGAATTTCCTGCATTGTG
>NW_015216229.1:0-1106 GCF_001447785.1 Gekko japonicus | reverse complement strand
CTTTCCACCACCAAGCAGTCTCTTGCATAGCACAATCTCCCCAAACTCTTTATTCTGATATCCACATTAATTATGTTGTATGTTCTCCTATACGCCAACTCAAAGTGACAAATTTCTGTTTCAGAACCACAGAAGACATTACAATTATCAACACTGAAATACTTCCCTATGGGGAATAACTAATTATGTTGGAATACCTGCCAGTTCAGTTCATGTCCGGCTCATTGGCGGTGAGTCGGGTGCCAATAATTCAGCAAGCTGTTTGGATGCATCCAAGTGAATCTGGATGCTTCTGATTTGCACAATTACTGTTTTCCAACACAATAAGACTGCTTTCTTGCAGTCTTGCTACTGATCTTCCACCCACCTCCAATTTTAAACAGCTCACAGTAAAAACCAAACAAATCTATATGAGATTTTCGAGTTGAGACTTACTGCTTAGGTGTCTCACTGTGGTTTCAGTGTCTGCTCATGAACCCAGCTAATCTTAGTATTAGCTCTTGCATTCACATCTCAAAAAGATACTGCTAACTCCACAGGTGCAAAAAAAAAAAAGCACATGTGTTCCTTCAAGATTTTCATCATTAAAATAATGTATCCAGTAGCAGTGGCACAACAAAGGGATGAAGCCAAGTGATTTTCATGAATTATCCAAACCTGGCAACGTCACGATGCAAAGGACGACAACTCTGGGAGATACAACCTCTTCTCCAACAAAGGAGGCGGTTTCATTCTTGGGCTGAGCAAAAGCAGTTACAAACTACAATGACCCAGAAGCTACCATGAAAGTGCAAAACTGCTCAGTGTGGCACTGTGCTCAAGACAAATTTTGCCAGAGAACATTGAGGTGATTTGATCATGTGATACCGTAGAAGTTCAAACAAGGTATGTTCACTGCAGATTTAGAAATAACATGTAATTCAGATTTTCACATGCAATAAGTTACATTTATCCCACAAATTAAGTATACGATATAGCATGCTCCTGTTTTGCTCCTTTTATTTGCACCCTCCTGAGGTTGCCCAAGGGGAAGCAACTACATTTTACTAACTACCTCACATATGTTGAATTGAGGCAAGAGAGGAAGGACCAACAACACAGCCTTG
>NW_015216228.1:0-541 GCF_001447785.1 Gekko japonicus | reverse complement strand
CCTGCAGGAAATGACCCCTGTGAGGAACTATTTGCTATGGCATGAGGTCCTTCTCTTATGGACAGAAGATCCCCCGGGGTAGGTGGGATTTCGGCCTTCCTGGCTTTGTGTCAAGATTAAAAAAAAATTGAATCTCACTGGCTAGTTTAAAGTTAACAGCTGTCATACTTTGGCAGGGGAAAGTGGGGGGGAAACACCGTGATTAGGCTACTGTGAGCCAAATCTGCATGGGCGCAAAGAACCTGGGTGAGGCAACATGATTAACGTACTTTAATTAGGTCGAAGTGAGGCAGATCTGCATTGACACAGAGGTTTGGGTGAGTCAGGATAGCTCCTGAAACAGGATGGAGTGTAAATTAATGGCTCGAGTGTCCTTCTTGATTGGTTTAAAAAAAGGAAAAAGAGGAACTGGGCATCGGTTGATGCAAAGTGATTTCCTTGGTCTGGGAAGACACTTCTGGGGTATGCCAAGATATTCCAGTATTTAAAAGTCTTTTGTTATTGCAAATGAAGTGAAACAGGGGTCATTTTGTAGAAAAAG
>NW_015216227.1:0-1192 GCF_001447785.1 Gekko japonicus | reverse complement strand
TGACGATGAAGCTGCCATAGTATGCTGCTGTCTTGCGGGGTGGGGGGAGGCAGGAGAAGCAGGAGTGCCAGCCAGATAGAAAACTGTTGCTGTCCTCAACCAAACAGCTGGTGGAACATCTCTCCCTTAGATGCCCTGTGGAACTGCATTAAGTCCCACAGGGCATGGGTATCACTCGGCACAGAGTTCCATCAGGTTGAGGCCAGGGCCAAAAATGCCCTGGCCAAGAACAGCCAGATATCTCTTGGGCCGGGGAACACCAGAAAGCTCTTATCAGCTGAGTGCAATACCCTTTGGGGATGTAGCGGCAGAGGCGGTCCTGAGAGCCAGTTTGGTGTAGTGGTTAAGTGTGTGGACTCTAATCTGGGAGAACCAGGTTTGATTCCCCACTCCTCCACTTGCATCTGCTGATGTGACCTTGGGTCAGTCGCAAGCTCTGGCACAGCTGTCCTTGAAAAAGAGCAGTTTGTGTCAGAGTTCTCTCAGCCCCACCCACCTCACAGGGTGTCTGTTGTGGGGAGGGGAAGGGAAAGAAGTTTGTAAGCTGCTCTGAGACTCCAAGTGAAGGGCGGGGTATAAATCCAATCTCTTCTTCTGAAGTTACATGGGTCCCTGACCATTTAGGGCCTTAAAAGTTAATACCATGATCCTGATCCAGTACTCCACCGGAAGCCAGTGCAGCTCACAGAGCACAGGATAGATATGTGCTGCACGTGGAGTCCCCGTAAGGACTTGCGCTGCCGCATTCGGGATCAGTTGAAGTTTCTGGGTCAGGCTCAAGGGTAGCCCTATGTTGAGTGAGTTACAGTAGTCCAATCTGGAGGTGACCATTGCATGGATTGCAGTGGCTAGGTTGGGGCGAGACAGGTAGGGAGCCAGTTGCCTGATCTGGCATAGCATAAAAATGCCAGCCTGGCAATGTTTGCGATGTGGGCCTCCATTGAAAAGGAGGCATCCAGAATCACACCCAGGCTCTTGACGTTTGGTGCTGGTGTCAAGGGCACACCGTCAAAACCTCCAAGTTTCCTGTATAATCCTGCAGCTGAGTCCCAGCTTTTGTTTGTTCCCATTTACAAGGACTAGGGGTGATGGAGGCTGAGGAGTATGCAAGAGATGTGGCAGTGAAGAAAGGATCGAGAGAGAATAGTGGAATACTAGGTGGATTGCTAGGCTCTGAGAAAACTAAAGTTGA
>NW_015216226.1:0-1110 GCF_001447785.1 Gekko japonicus | reverse complement strand
ATTTGATGCATGGCATGTGGTCTGTTTTTTATTATTTCAGATTCATCTACTGCCCAGCAACCAAGACCCTCTATTGATACTGCACTCTTGATTAGTCCCAGAATTGGTAGCTCTATTTCTCCTCTATGTGTTCAGGGTTTTAAATGACCTTAGAGTAGAGATAGCATGATATGAAGTTTGACCAATGTGGTCTCTCCTCCTGCCTTCACGTGACAGACTGATCCCAAGTGGCTTCTAAATACTGTTATTTATTTAAGTACACAACATAATTAGTGTTTTTATCTGCTACAATTAATGATGTCTGCTACAGTTATGATGGTGTTAGAGTTCTTTTTCCCTCTGGCAATGCCTGAGGTTATGTTCTAGAAATGCCTTGCCTGTCCTAGGACTTCACATAAGACAGAAACAGGAAAACACATTAACTTTAATTAATATCCTGAGATAGGGTAATAAGGATGTTCAGAAAAGAGGTATGAAACTATTTCCAAGTAAAGCTTGGCTCTGCAGTAGGTACAGTCTTTCCCCAAAGCATTCTTTAAGTTAGCCTGCTTTTTCTAAAAGCCAGACTCTGAGATTGATAATCTCCTGAGAAAGCCCCCCCCCCCCGCCGCCTCCTCCTCTGGAAACACAAACCTTGACTCAAGCTGACAGTTCCACATATTTTCTTTTTCACTCTGCTCTCCCATCTGGTTCCTCCAGCATTCCACAGGTCCTGATGGGTTGTTGGCTGCTCTGCACACACACCAATAGGCATAGAGAGTATTAGTGGTTGATAGAAAGGGGTGGAACATTTGTCCAGCCACCACACCCTGTTAGAGAGGCTGGTGTTATAAGTGTCATGTTTCATATGGTGGAAATGTTCGTGATTGTTCTTACATTTGGACTATGCATGACCTGGCTCATAGCTTGTAGCTACTATACATTAGAACAACCCTAAAAGATGGATGATTAATATTGTAGATACGAACTGAACCAATAACTGAGTAGGTATAAAGTTTAAATCCCCGCTGATTTTTTTTTATTTTACAAAGTTTATAGCCTGCCTTTCTGTGACCAAGAGCCACCACGGCAACTAACAAATTAAAAGATACATAATTTAAACACAATTTA
>NW_015216225.1:0-1144 GCF_001447785.1 Gekko japonicus | reverse complement strand
GGCGGCAATGGTTACTTTATTCTTCAGTTTTCGATCTTTGCCGTATATTCTTCGGTTTTCGGCCTTTGCCATCTGGCACAGGCTGCAATGGTGGAGTCGGGCGGCTCTTTAATGGTGATGTAGATAATGATGATGGTGATGGTGGGGGCTCCCCAATCGAAGGCCTGGTGGAAGAGCTCCGTCTTGCACGCCTGCAGAATTTAAA
Organism: Gekko japonicus; assembly: GCF_001447785.1. NCBI lineage: Eukaryota > Metazoa > Chordata > Lepidosauria > Squamata > Gekkonidae > Gekko > Gekko japonicus. The sequence continues at coordinate 939 of NW_015216225.1, read as the reverse complement.
CAGGTCCCTCAAGGCCCTGATCTCTTCTGGGAGCTCACTTTGTCGGGCTGGGCCATGGGTGCCATAAAACGTAATGCTCTGTACTGGAGATATAAACTGTATAAAGGACAGCAGCTGATATGCTCCAAGTTGAGGTATCCTCACTGCAAGGTCCCTCAGAGGGTGGTACAAAGAAAAACCATATGAGTGGACTGGAGAGCCAGTGGTGCACCATTGGGCAGGTGCTCCCACACTGCTTGGCTGCTGCAGACGAGGCTATTCTGCCATGCTGAAGCCACAACTAGAGTGGCTTTGCCCACTCCCCTCCCCCGAGCAGTCTCCTGTTTCCTCCCTTGCACTAGTTGCTTGCAAACTGCCTAAGAGCCCTGAATGGGCCGGTTCTGGCCCCTGGGCCTTATGTTTGACACCCCTGAACTAAGGAGTGCTTACAAAGAGGCTTACAATCGCCTTCCCTTCCACTCCCCACAACAGACACCTTTTGAGGGAGGTGGGGCTGAAAGAGTTTGGAGAGAACTGCGACTGGCCCAAGGTCACCCAGCAGGCTTCATGTGGAAGAGAAGAGGAGATTGGATCTATACTCCGAGTCTCAGAGCAGTTTACAATCTCCATTCCCTTCCCCTCCCCACAACAGACACCCTGTGAGCTAGGTGGGGCTGAGAGAGCTCTCCGAGGACTGCTCTTGAGAGAACAGCTCTGAAAAAACTGTGACTGACTCAAGGTCAAACCAGCAGCTGCATACGAAGGAGTAGGGAATCAAACCCGGTTCTCCCAGATTAGAGTCCGTGCTCCTAACCACTTAGGGTTGCCAAGTGACTTATGACTTTAGTGGGGGATCGGTGGTCCCAGTCCGGGACGTGCATGCCACGATGACATCTCCAGGAAGTGACGTCATCAGCTGGGCACATTGCCAGGCAACGCTCTAGCAATCACCATGAAAAC
>NW_015216224.1:0-1137 GCF_001447785.1 Gekko japonicus | reverse complement strand
CTCTCATGATCTGCCTAAGAAGAAGAAGACGTCTCAGAGCGGCTTACAGTCTCCTTTCCCTCCCCCTCCCCACACCCTGTGAGGTAGGTGGGGCTGAGAGAGCTCTTTCCAGAACTGCTTCTGAGAGAACAGCTCCAAAGGAACTTGTGACTGACCCAAGGTCACACCAGCAGATGCACGTGAAGGAGTGGGGAATCAAACCCAGCTCTCCCAGATTAGAGTCCGCGCTCCTAACCACAACACCAAATCGGCTCTTCAGTAGAAGATGGCCTGTTCCTGTCCTCTTTCGTCTGCACCTACCTGGTTCCTGCCATTTTCTCTCCCCCCCCTCCGGAGGTTATTTCCTCTCACCTGCAGAAAGCTGCTGCCAGGCGCAAACCTTGTAAACCGTCCCCGGGCTGCAGGCCCAGAAGAGACCCAAGGAGGCCACGCTGCCCATCACCAGCACCAGGGCCATCAGGACGAAGACGGACGCTGCCTTGAAGGACGGGATGGGCGTCAGGGTCACCAGGGATCCCTCGCACTTCAGGGCCCCGTCCCGCTCCACGCAGACCTGGTAGAGGCCGAAGGACCCCACGGCGCTCACGCTGGGGTCGGAGAGGACCCCCGACAGGGGCAGCTGGTAGGTGAGCGGCCCGGTCTGCACCCACGCCGGCTGGATCAGCACCACGACCTCCAGGATGCCGAAGCAGAGGGTGCAGCCGGCCCACAGGGCGCCCACCGCCCTGGCGTTGCGCACAAAGTCGGTCTGGTAGAGGGCGGCCGCTTCCCGGGCTGCCAACATGGCCAGCTTCTCCTCCAAGAGGACTGCTTGCACTCGAGACACCCCCCCTGCTCAGAGGGAGAATAGCAAACGCGTCTGTGTTTCCAGAAATGGTCTCCAGGTTCCTCTCTCTCTCTCTCTCTCTCTCTCTAGGGCAAGGAGGTTGCACGGTTTTCCTCCCTCCAAAATCCAGCGGCACCCTCCTTTCCCCCCTTCCCTGTTATTCCCTTTTCAGATCCTGGCTATACTTCTCAGCTGGCCAAGGTCACCATTCTTTCACCCCAGCAGCTCCGATCGTCCACTTCTCCTCCTAGGGGAGGCCGGCAGAGTTGGCCGGAAGGCCGCCGAAGCGCTCTGCAGTTCTGCACCCTTCT
>NW_015216223.1:0-1112 GCF_001447785.1 Gekko japonicus | reverse complement strand
GGGCGCGAGAGCCTGCCGCGTCCAATACCCTCAGCGTACTGCGAAGTTCCAGCTCCGGCCGTACCGGAGTCGTATTAAACTCTGTTGCGGGCGGCTAAAGTAACAGGAGACTTTGGGGGCACCTTAAAGATTAGCACAATTTATACGGCATCGGCTGTCGTAAATCCGGGAGCCCACTTTTTCAAAGGCACGACTTCAAGGTTACTGAAGAGACACGTGACATTAACACAGCTATGCTGAGGACTACAGCCTTGCAGAGTCTTTCCCCCTTAACCAGCTCGTTCCATAGCTGCCCTGGCCCGGCCGCCACACAGGACGCCGCCTTCTGAGTGCCATCCCACGGATGTTGACTTGCTGCCTCACGTGGCATCTGCACAAATAGATACAAGTCTGAGCTTGTTGACTCTTGCAGCAATCCCGGTTTTACAAAGTCCTAATGTAGCAAGAGCTCGAACTTCAGTTCTCAAGAAAAAAACAACAACAACCATAGCTGTTTTCCCGTACACACAAATATGAGTGCCTTTCCCCTTCACTGCAGTTGGACTTAACGCCTGGGGTGAAACGTCCACAAACGCCGTTTTTCAGTAACAGTTGCTTAAACAGTTGCACGGAATCAAAGGCTGACGAACCTGTTGCTTTCCTACACAACGTCCCCTTACCCAACCCCCAGCATGACAGCAAGTAAAGTTCTGCATAGAGCAAGTTCCTTACGCAACTTCACGCTGCTCACGTAGGGAGGGGTGGTGAAATAGGCTGCAAAATTGACAAGGGACTTCGTTTTCAAGGGAGCGACAGAGGAAAAGATTGCAGTTGCATTGGGTAATTATGAGCTAAGTGCTACTAGGCAGACTATTTCCCGGGTTTGAATCGAACAGCCACAGCTCTGCTGCCTTCCGTTCCGGAAGTATACGGGAAAGTCTCTGGGGATGCAGGGAGAAACCCCGGCAGGGAAGCTCTCTTCAGTGAATTAGGCAAAGAAGATTGCGAGCACTATTCTCAACACCTCAGTCCCTGCTTATTTTCCTATGAGCCCTCTGTGGCTGTGGATGCTCAGGCCACTGTTAACCCTACAGGAAGGAGTTACAGAGATCTGATTGCAAGCCATGCTTACC
>NW_015216222.1:0-1109 GCF_001447785.1 Gekko japonicus | reverse complement strand
TCCAGTCACCACGCGGGAGTCCCCCGCTGCGGCTGAGGTAACAACTTGGCAACCCTATCCTAAAGCCAGAAATGTTCTCATCCTTCAGAAAAGCGCTCCTTGTCTAAATGGGCGCAGTCATGCTGCAAATGAAATGGCCTGTTGTTTTAAAAAATATTTTTAGAGGGCTGAACTAGTCGGGGTGGGATGCCCACTGGCTGCAGCCCTGGTTTGCACAGGATAAATCCCACGTGGAGGAATAGGATAGTAATGAAGATATTGTCACGATGTCAAAATATTTGTATATAAATATTTTAACAGCATCGCCATTATCTTAAATAATTGTTTTTAGAAAACCTATTGATAGAAAGTCAAGTGTACCTTTGAAACCGTCTCTGTTAGAGCTTCATATTCCCTTGAAGCATTTTCAAAGTCAACATTTCTTAACAAGCCATAACATAATTGACACTGGGTGATGCTTTCATCCACATTGAATTATTCCAGCAATCAGGTTAACATGCCAAAATTGAAATCCTATCCATTCTCATTACATAGATGTAATCAATAACATTAGCAGAGGAGAAGGGAGAATGTCTTTATTAATCTAGGCAGCTAGGTGTGGTTTTTAAATAAAAGGTGAAAGAGTTATTAAGCTGGGATTTTTTTTTGAAGCTTAATAGCTGCATGGGGTTTATTCTGTGGAGTCTGGTGTGTTACTGTGCTAATACTGTGCTGATCGCCAGCATGGACTCCACCTGCTTCTATAGCCGCAGCAGGAGGGCTTGTGAAGGGAAACTGGGAAAGCTGGTAATTTAGGCTGCGGTCCCAGACACTAAATAATCCGCTTTCAATCCATTTTCAATGCACTTTGCAAGTGGATTTTTGCCAGTCCACACAGTAAAATCCAGTTGGAAAGTGCACTGGAAGTGGATTATATAGTGTGTGTGACCACAGCCTTAAAGAAAGATAGGGTTGCCATCCAAAGAGGAGAAATAAGGAACGCATTATGTGATCATAAGAAAATGAGGCATTACACGCATCAGCACATTAACGGGATTTTATTAGAGTGTTGTAAGGAATTTAATTGTTTATTGAGATTATGGTGCACCTCTCCTTTTCTTGATTACATA
>NW_015216221.1:0-1151 GCF_001447785.1 Gekko japonicus | reverse complement strand
ACACACACACACACACACACATTACAAAATTCTGGCATGAAGTCTCTGAGCTGAGATTTGTATGTAGATGAAATGTAGGGAGGGGAGAAAGACGATGCCGCAGGACGAAGCTGGGAGGGCCCAGTTGTGTGGGGCCCAAAGTGGGTTATCATATATTGCTGACAGCGAGATCCAAGCCAAAGAGTGAAGGACCTGGAGGCTACCGTGCCCACAGAGGGAGGATTCTCTGTTTTGCATTCGCTGCTGCTACCGATGCAGGGGCATCCACACAGGCAGTGGACCTTCCGCGTAAAGGTCTTCTGGACACTTCCTGCCATCAGCCACCACTTCTCTCTCTTCCGTGCCACTGGAAGGTTTTTGGTTATGCATCATTTATTGCAGGTGTGGTGTGGTGGTTGAGAGTGGCAGGACTCCAGTTTGGAGAACCGGGATCGATTCCCCATTCCTCCGCGTGCAACTGCTAGTGTGACCTTTGGTCAGTCACAGTTCCCTCAGAGCTGTTCTCTCAGGGGCAGTTTCTGTCAGAGCTCTCTCAGCCCCACCTGCCTCACAGGGTGCCTGTTGTGGGGAGGGGAAGGGGATTGTAAGCCCCCCTCTGAGACTCCGAGTGAAGGGTGGGGGGAATCAATCCAACTCTTCCTCTTCTAGAACTACAATAGCACTATAGTGCTATGGCAATTACCATTTCCCCCCCAAAAAAAGCCCTCCTAGTTGCACAGTGTGGGAAACGGCAGCCCCTGGCAGCTGACGGGCAGAAGATGCCGATGGGGGCTCCCACGTATGCTCTCAAGCATGTGGTCTAATAATGCTCTGAGACTGTGTTCTTCCCCAAAAGACTGTAGCCAAGCAGGTTTGGGAAACAGCATACGGAGAACGGGGAGACAGCAACCGGGGCATGATATTACAGGATGGCTTATTTATGAAACATTTATATCCCCCACACACACCTTTCCTCGTGGAAAGGCCCGGGGGCTCCGGCCAATGCCAGGTGGACCGCTCTAAGCGGTGGGAAAGCCGAGAGAGGGCTGCCTGACGAACCTAGTCAGTGCCCGGGGACACCAGACGGCCGACGGCACAAGGTCCTGAGAGGCTGTAAAGAGTAGCGATGTGCATTCAGCTCACCCGAACCAAATGCACCCCCGAAAATGGCC
>NW_015216220.1:0-1109 GCF_001447785.1 Gekko japonicus | reverse complement strand
CGAGCAAGGGAACCTTTACCTTTGCTATAAACTATTATTCTTTATCGAATTAATTTATACCCTGCCTCTCTCTCCTCTCCTCCGTTTCATCCTCACAACAACCCTGTAAGTTTGGTTAGGCTGAGAGGGTGTGATTGGCCCAAGGTCGCCCAGCGAGCTTCCATAGCACGGGTGGGGATTCGAACCTGGGAGCCCAGATATCAGTCCAAAACTCTAACCACTGCACCCCGCTGGCTCTTAAGTAGGTTAGGCTGAGAGAGTGTGAGGGGCCACAGTCACTGGGAGAGTGTGAGGGGCCAAGTGGGGAGAACGTCTGGTTCTCCCAGACGTCGGTGCCAGCCCTCATTTCCTGCTGCTACACGTTTGGCCAACAGAAGGGGGGGAATAGTTAAAAAAATCACCATCCTGCCAGTGGCATTACATCATTTCCGGGGCAAACCAGGAAGTGACATCGCAGCAATCTAGGATCCAATGGAAATTCATAGAGTCTCTGCTGAATCCTAGATCGCTGCGATGTCGCTTCTGGGTTCGCCCCAGAAATGATGTCACATGATTGCTGTGACCCCCCCCCCCCCCCCCATGTTTCCTCCTGGTCTCCCGTCGGGGGCCAGCCACAAGTAGGCAACCCAAACTCCAATGCTCTAACCGCTACACAGTGCCAGGTATGGGCAGCATGAATGTTCTCTTGCAACTGAGATGCGACAGTCGGCAAAATCCTCTGGAGCGGAAGAGTGCCGTCTCCGTTCCGGCCAGGACTGAGGCAGGGGCCTGAAAACCCGGTACCAACCTCCTCCTCCTCCTCAAAGAGTCCCATCCCGCCACTGAAGAGGCCTCCCGCCGAGGCAAACGGTGAGAAGTCTTCATCAGTCAGCTTGGGGGGGCGGAAGATGTCGTCGTCATCTGAGGAGAGATCACACGTGCATCAGCTTTCTATTGCAGGAGTCGGGAAGGGCGCCACTAAAACGAGATTCGGTCACCTGCCCCTGACAGGAGCCAAAGGCAAGGCCCACGGTAACCCTTCGATTGCAAATTTCCCTGCCCTCGGATAGTCCACTGCGGAACAAGACAAAAGAACTGTGACTGTACGGTTCAGAGTAACAGAGGAGGAG
>NW_015216219.1:0-1102 GCF_001447785.1 Gekko japonicus | reverse complement strand
TGAAGCCTTAAGAAAGTACAGTGCTAGATAAGGATTTACAAACTGGACTTTTTTAAAAGTCCCCTACCTGAATCTTATTCTGCATTCATTTCAGCATTTAATGGGAAAGATTCTAAATTGAAGGATGTTCTGTGGCTGATAAGAACACAGTACCATATCCAAAAGGATTATCGTGAGCAGCACAAAAGCAAGAATGATTCAGGTTACTTAGTCTGAGAGGCTAGGTCAAGGGCAGTGGAAATGAAGCTGATTGACCACAGAAAGCCCAACCCCAAAGACAAAAAATGTCCCTAACTGCTTCAATTGTAACAAGCCAGGTCATTTCCAGAGGGAGTGCTTGCTCAATAGAAATGCAAATGCCAGCACCAGCAAGCAACCTCACATTCAAACACAGAGACAGAAGGAGTTGTCCCAAAGAAATCAGTTTAATTATTGTGTATCTCACTTAGCACAAACGAATGAATATCACAAGCCTTGGCTAATTGATAGTGGTGCTCCCATAGATATGACATCAGATACCAATTTGTTTGATAAACTGGACACAAATGCTTTAGGAAAAGTGTGCCTTGCCAATAGAGATCAAGTAGACATACAAGGAAAAGGGAAAATTACACTAAATTGCCAAATAGGTGATGGTGGAACGGAAATTACTGCAGATGATGTTTTGTTATACATTCCTGATTTAAATGCAAATTTGCTAAGCGTGCTCTCATCCTCAGAAAAAGGATTTGCCATACACTTTGGAATAATGTAAGTACTGTCTCATGCCAAGGTGAGCTATATTCCACAGGTGCTCTCAGAAATGGAGTATTTAAACTAGACTGCAGGAACCAAAGGCCTGTACAGCCAAGACAACTACTGACCAGAAGTCCCCAGAGCTTTGGCACAAGAGATTTGCTCATTGTGACCACGAAGCCATCTTGAAATTACTAATAAAAGACTTGGTAACAGGTATCAATATAAGTGAGTGTGCCAGTGATAATCAATTGTGTGTAAGTTGTATAATTTGGCCTTCTATTCCCAAAGTCAGAGGTGCTACAAGCAACTACTTGAGCTAATTCCAGCATCAACCGGAAATAACACTTAATTGGCCCCGGTCACA
>NW_015216218.1:0-1191 GCF_001447785.1 Gekko japonicus | reverse complement strand
TCTTCTTCTTCTTCTTCCCTAAACAGATTAGCCCAGAACTTGGTCTGGTCTGACAAGTGGGCATCCTGTTTCAGTCGGCACCTGGGCCTCCACAAACCTTGTAAGTACAAAAGTGCCAAAACTCTCTTCTAGCAAACTCATTGGTTCTTCTCATTCCCACACTAATTAAGCTGTAAATTAGATTCTCTAACTCCCCTCTGCTGAGTGCTGAGGATTCTTTTCCTCTGGAGCAAGACTTCTAATTTGGCAGAAGTGGAGTCATAGACATCTAACTGTGAAAGTGTACTGTAACTGTTCTAAATGAACAAATACTGTTCTAAACAAATACAAATTCTAGGAAGTTCAAAGGTACGTAAGAACATAAGAGAAGCCGATGTTGGATCAGGCCAATGGCCCATGTAGTCCAACACTGTCACACAGTGCCCAAAAAATACCAGGTGCCATCAGGAGGTCCAGCAGTGGGGCCAGGACACTAGAAGCCCTCCCACTGTTGACCCCCCCCCAAGCACCAAGAATACAGTGCATCACTGGCCCCAGACAGAGAGGTCCTGTCAATACCTTGTGGCTATTAGCCACGGATGGACCTCCACTCCATCTGCTTATCCAATTCCCTTTTGAAGCCATCCATGCTTGTAGCCACCACCACTTCCTGTGGCAGTGAATTCCATGTGTTAATCACTCTTTGGGTGAAGAGTGATCCAACCTGACTGCTCAGCAATTTCATGGAGTGCCCACGAGTTCTTGTATTGTGAGAAAAGGAGAAAAGTACTTCTTTCCCGACCTGCCTTGTCCAAGGCATAATGGGATCCATTTGATGTGGGTAGTCAGCACGGTTTTGTTGTTAGGATGTCAGATTTGGGTCTGGGAGATCCGGGTCCAAATCCCTTTTCTGCCCTGAGCCTTGCTGGGTGACCTTGGGACTGTCATTCTCTCTCAGCCGAACCTACCTCACAGGGTTGTCGTTGTGATGATAAAATGGAGGAGAAGGAGAGTAATGCACGTCACCCTGAGCTTCCACCCTGACCTGGATGGCCCAGGCTAGCCTGATCTCATCAGATCATGGAAGCAAAGCAGGGTAAGTCCTGTTTGCTACTTGGATGGGAGGCCAGCGAGGAAGTCCAGGGTTGCTGTCCAGAAACAGGCAAAGGCAGAACTACCTCTGAATCTTTAAGAACATAAGAGACGCCAATG
>NW_015216217.1:0-1120 GCF_001447785.1 Gekko japonicus | reverse complement strand
CAGAGTGGCTTATACATCCATTACACTGGCACTCATAAATAAAAAACTAAAAAAACCCCTCATAAATATAGAGCAATACATCCAGCTCAAAATTTAATACACACAGCAGACCCAGTCCAATAGCCATATCTCTGTGCTGGCTTGGTAATTTACCTGAAATCTTGCTTATCACCTTTTGGGTTGGGATAGGAGATGGGAGGTGATCAAATCTAGTTCTTTTACTTCTCCCACTGAACCCCTGATGGGTGGAATTGGAGCTTTTTTTGCCAGGCTAAGTGTATTCAGCTTTGGCTGAGGTATAGATACATGGAGCACATATTTAGAGGTGTGCACGTGGGACACTGTTCAAGTGTATATGGACCCTAGCTGGATGTGAAGGAAAACTAGACATGGGGAGACCTGGGAACAGGCCCATAGCTACCATGGGGCCTACAGGGCTTGGCCCTCTACTGGTTTTTATGGGCCCCTCCCCAAGCCATGCCTCCCCCTGGGCCACCTCATCCCAATTGCCTGTCAGCAGGGAGGATGAGAGTGGCACAAGCAGCAGCAGTGGCAAGGCTGGGCTGAGAGAGCAGCCTGGGCAGGCAGCAAGTGTGAATGGTGCGGGGAGAAGCCTCCAACTTGGGCTTTCACCAGTAGCAGGTAAGCCCAGCAAGGCAAGGCAAGGCGGCAGGTGGCCACCTACTCTGGCCCCAGCCAGGTGCAACCATCTGTGCTCAGGTGTGCCTCGCCTCTCCCGGCCCTGGGAGAGAGCCTCTGTATGCCTCGCCTCTCCCGGCCCTGGGAGAGAGCCGAGGATGGAGGTCAGGCTGCCCCTGGTGCCACGCCATGGGAAGAAGAACTGGGACTCCTCAGGGAGGGAGGGAGTCAGACACTTTGCAGGGAAGGCCTGTCCTTGGGGGCGGGGGGCAAGGAGGGAAGTTGTGGCCACTGGGCATTACCTCCCCCTTGCCCAGGAGCCTGGGGTGGGGTACAGGGCTGCCTTAGGACTTATAAGGAGTTCCACCTAAATCAAAGTTAATTTAATGACTTTTGATTTAATTGGCTTGTGGCCCCCCACTGAGGCCCTCTCCCATAAAAGTCCCTAGCTCCTGGGCTGCCTGAAAACACCTTGGCTGAA
>NW_015216216.1:0-1118 GCF_001447785.1 Gekko japonicus | reverse complement strand
TATCCAGGTCAGGGCCTAATTGGGCATGCTGAAGCATGCTTTTTAAAAATTTGAACTATTTTCTAGAAAATAATTGCAAGTTTTCACAGTACCTCAAGACAGCTGGATCAGAAATGTATTTCATGAGGCTTCTCTCCCCATAGCTGTGACCATAGGCTTGACCACAGAAAGATAAAATGTACAAGTTTGACAATATCATAAACCCTGGATTTGGGTTTTCCTCTTTCTGGGTTGCACTGCCATGTCAGATGTTATCAGTCATAAGATGTGAATCTATTCAGCCATATGACTTTATGACTTGGAGACATAATTCCACAACGGCTGAGACATCTTTCTGTCCCGCCGTTACAGAATAACGTGCCCTCCGGGAACCGGCATACAACAATGTGCTCTGGGTTAACCCTTTCATTCAGGAAGCCAGATTTGGCTGCCAGCACTTCACAAGTGGTTGAAATGAGATATGTTGACCATTGACCACAGAAGCGTGAAGGGCTTTGTAGGGGAAGAATCAGATTGCAGGGATTTTTACTGTCTTGACCTGACACCCTGATCTCAAACATTTGTCCTGGCTTGCTGCCAGAAAATTCTAGCACAATGCTAAGAGCCAAGGAAAATGACACTGATGTGGGCAGGACATGCAAAAAAAACCCCTAGACTTTCCTGTCCACATGGTAGCCAAAGGCACTTTGATCTGGCGAGGAGAGTAAGCTGGCAAACAGGGTAGCCTGAGTTGGTGGGGCTCTGCCAAGTTAGTGCTAATGGACCAGCCTCCACTGCACTAAACATTTTCAGCACCTGGAACGTACCTGATCTGTCTTTGCTGGGGGAAAGCAATGAGCAGCATTGCATCAATGGCCCATTTTTTCAGCCTGGGAGGCCACGGTGTCCTGGGGAAGTTGCTACTTTGAGGTCATGACAGAGAGCAGAGGTTTCCAAACAGTCATATTAACAGTGAACAACCACATTTCTGGGTAACTGTCCTTGGCAGAGGTTCCAGGGAACTGAGCTGGTTCGAGGGAAAAATCTCAAAACAGCTTCTAGGTAAGTCTATATGGATCTAAGTGGCTGTGATATATTAGCTTCAGATACGTCTTAGAGGAACTGTCCTAGAGGAAAAA
>NW_015216215.1:0-1133 GCF_001447785.1 Gekko japonicus | reverse complement strand
CAAAAGTGGGCACCCAGCAACATGCTCTCGCTCTCTAGACTCTCCATGTTTTCTGCTCCCCATCGACACCCTCTACACGTCCTTTCTAGCTCTTTAGCCTATTAGCTCTTGCTATCCTGAAACCCATGCTTCCTTTCTACTGGACTGCAGCCAGAGTCTTCCACATGTTTCTGCTGGTTCAGAGCACGATTTCCATTTCCTAGTATAATTCTCATTTCTTATTAGTCGCCCCTATTTTTCCACTGGGATGCATCATCTCATCAGGACAGGTAAATACTGCCCCCCAACGATCTCCTGCTCATGCAAACATCTCTTGATTGTCTATCTAATTTCCCTAGAGGCTGTATAAGTGTATGAGTGCTTGTGTATTGTTTGATTGTGAAGAATCTCCAGTAAAAAGAAACCATTTTTATACTGAAGCCAGCCTCCATGTCTATTTCTGATATCTCTGGAAGAAGCGGGACTTCTGTATATACAGGTGTTTGCTCACTTATTGCCTATTGCTACTTTAATATCGCATATTCCTCAATATTGATAAGAACTCAGAGCAATCAGGCTAACACAAGATCCTTTTGAACATTATACTTCCTACCTGATTGGCTATGGAGCCAAAGTGATTTTCAGAAGCTCCCACATGGAGGCTGTAATTTATGAAGTGATTCTGGTTTAGAGGAGGAGCAGACTTATAGCTTGTGCTTCCACATTCTTATATTAAGATGTAGCCTAGCCACCACCATTTACTTTGGTAGGTTGATAGGTTGCAGTAGCATTTCTCAAAGCATTCCTTGCAGGTGAACCATAAGAGGTTTGAAAGAATGTTGCAGGCAGTAACTGCATGCCATGGCGATTAGAACATGGAACTGCACTAAGAGCAATCTCAGGCAGGACTATTCAGAATCCTGCTTAGGTCTCTTCAACGAGACTCTCAGGAAAATGTTCTTCAGATTCATTGGCTTGGATCCACTGGAAGATGCAGATGGAAGAGATTTCCAGAAGGGGTGTGCCTTTATCACCTCCCCACGCCTCCACATAAAACAACTTAGGTATCCAACAGAGAAATGTAATGTATAAATCTGTCATTTACCAGGCTCTGCCTTAGAATAATTTTGGCTGCTGCCACACGGGACGGCTGA
>NW_015216214.1:0-1135 GCF_001447785.1 Gekko japonicus | reverse complement strand
CCTCGTTATTCCGGCTTGGGGGGCAATGCTCCGTTGTATAAAAAAAGTTCCGAGCGGATATTTTCCAGTTTCTACAAGAGACAACAGTTCAAATGCCTTAACAGAATACATCTCCCCCACACAAAACACCGTTTCTCTTAAAAGCTCCTGTAGAGACAAGGCCCTCATATTCCCACACACACAATGCCAGAAAAGCTGGCCAGTTGTTAAAGGGAAAGTCCTCTTGTGATTAGACTTGTCTCTCTCTCCTTTCGACTGCAACCTGAATGTGAACTGGATCTACTTGAATAAATGTCTGGACAAAACTGCGCTACATGAACCAAATAGCGAAATACTAGTCTGTAGCCCCGACACCACGCTGACTCTCTAGGGATGATTCCCCTCCCCTCCTTGTGGCCACACACAATTGCAGCCACCCCGTGATCAAATCTGCCACGAGGAAAGTGGTAGCAATGAAACGAGACGCTGAGGAAGAGATCCTATTTCTGATCCGCATGACTTCCAAACTTGTAATGGGAATGAAGACGTTCCAGCAAAGGAGAGCCAGTCATCCATTGCTCAGAGAGATATAAGTACTGAGGTGATTGAGCAGGATCTCACTGCAGCCGGCAGGACTGAGGAGAGGAGGTCAGGTGCCGTGTGTTTCTGAGACTCTTGGGCCTTCTGAGATGCTGCGTCCATTTCTTGCAACGTTGCTTCTATCATTCCTGATCATGTCTCTCACTACAGCTTTTATAAAAACGCCCAGTGACTGTACAAGATGTGCGGATTTCGAGGACCCACCATTCTGCGAATACTGGTGCGCGGCCTTCTACAATATTGATAATAAGGTAATTACGTTTGTGTATGTGTGTCCCCCCTTAAGGATACAAGACCATTCCTGCAAGTTGACACTAAACCGCATTCTCCCAGCATTTTCTAACAGCAGATTCCAGTTGAAAAGAGCAAGAGTCCAGCAGTACCTTAAAGACTAACAAAATATGTGGCAGGGGATGAGCTGTTGTGGGAAAAAAGGGGGAAACCCCCCCCACACCCCCCCCCCCTGCCACAATTTTGTTAGTCTTCCAGGTGCTGCTGGATTCTGGGTCCTTTCTACTGCTACAGAAAGACTACCACAGCGACCCATCTTGGTCTA
>NW_015216213.1:0-1168 GCF_001447785.1 Gekko japonicus | reverse complement strand
TCACTGAGAACAGCGTGATTACACACGTGCTCTTAGTTCGACAAGAATCAATAACCACGTTGAGAACAGCTTGCGCTTTACCTGCTAGCAGCTGAAACCTCCTTTGTCTTCTTTCCCTCCAGAGAAGCCAGATGCTGCTCCAACGCTTCGAGCAGACTACTGGGAGCCTAAAGTTAAAATTCGTGTCAAATGAATGGCCACAACAGTAAAACTTCAACTATATTTTTACACTTTCCCCCAGAGTGATTGCCAGAAGTATCACAACAAGATGATGGTGAGGAGAGAGGAGAGATCTGCATTCAACACACCAGAAACCCACGCGACTTCCCCACCACAGTCTAGCACCTGCTTCTTCTACCACTTCCTACATGGATACAGGAAGTATTTCAGACATGGTTGACTGTGGTAAAAGATGTGCTCTCAAGCTCACATGGGCCCAAGAGACCCAGCCTGCACTGGATGTGGAGCATGTGATCCACTAGAACCCACAAGTGTTCTGTGGAACATGTGTCCTCAAACACAATGATTCTTGCCTGAAGGCAAGACATCTGAAAGGCATTGTTACTGGCCATGCAACCCCACAGCAAACCTTTCGGTGTACGACGCTGGGGTTTGGGGCTCTGCTCCTCAATGAAACATGCCCATTTATTTGTAACAGAAGAATGATGTGAAACAAAAGATGTGATACACGTCACAAAAGGTGTTAAATCTTCAACCCTGGGGCAATTTTTACATCCTCTCACATCTTACTGGACACTTGCTCACTCTCTCCCATACACAGATATACGGGATGGCTTACCTTCCACCAAACTATGGCAAATGTGGATATTTTCACAGCAGACATCTCTGACTGGCCTGTTCTACTTCTTTTTGGAGGCTACAAAAGTCTACCAAGCTTCTAGCAAGAGATCTGAAACTAAACTGCCCTAAGTTGAGAAGAAGAAAAAGCTACAGCCTGCAAGGTTTCTTAGAGATTTAGAGGTAACACAAAGCAAGCAGACTAGTTGCTCATGTTTACTTTTGCTATGTAAACAGAAGCAAAGAGCTGACACTCGGAACTGGGTCTTCTCAGCTCCTAGATAGTGGGAAACCACGCTCGCTCCCTCCCCCCCACCCAGAGATATTCATTTATTTCATTTAACACATTTTTATCCTGCCCTTCTTTCAA
>NW_015216212.1:0-1115 GCF_001447785.1 Gekko japonicus | reverse complement strand
ATACAATACCCATATTGGAATTCGGGTTTATAAAGCATACGTTTAACATGACACATTAAATGATACAAAAGTTACATAGTAGGATCCTAGTTTCAGTAAGCTAAATACAGTAGTATGGACCAGAGTCCCTAACAATTTAAGTAACTTTGTTAATCATATAGTACAGTGTAACTCTATTGCCTGCATAAAAAACCTCTCTTGAATAACTCAATTTATGGAAAGCCAGGACAGTGTATGGGCAGTTGTTGATTTTGCCCATTTGCAGGTTAGCACCTGCAAAATACCTTCCTCAGATGACTGAAGCTGTCATGAAGACGCATAGAGAGAGAGATGGTCTCACAAATATAAGTATCCAAGGCCATGAAGGGCTTTGTATATGATAGCCAATACCTTAAATTGAGCCTGGTAACTGATGGGTAGCCAGTGAAGTACAGAATGTAGAATGGGAGTAATATGCATGCTTCATCTAGCTCCTGATAATAGCCGAGCTGCAGCGTTCTGTACCAACTGGAGTTTCCAATTTGATACTGAGGGGAGACCAATGTAAAAGGCATTACAGTAGCCTAGTCTGGACATCACCATTGTGTGGATTCAGGTGGCTAAATCAGCTGTAACAAGGCAAGGGGTCATCTTATGGGCTAGGCTGAGTTGAGAGGAAGCCTTTTTTGCAGCTTCATAACTTGGCTTCTCCAGCAATAACACTGGGTCCAGTATAACCCCAAGGCTCTTAACCGAGTCAGCAGAACTCCATCAAAACTGGGGAGCACAATGTCCTTCAAGGTCTCTGCCTTCCCAGCCAACATTATCTCTGTCTTTTCAGGGTTTAAGTTTCAATTTGTTCTCTCCTAGTCAAGTGATTTAGGACCTCTGCTGCATCAGCAGGAGTCTGAGTTTGGAGGAGAAGTGGGGGAATATACCGGTTATTGATTTGCCTTGGCAAAAAGTCGTTTGGAGATTCAAACGTTTATAGCTTCAGATCTCATTGGCACCTAAATCTCTCAAGTGCTGTTGACCAAGGTAAAGTTCAGAGGCCCTGGTCACATGGAAGGTTTTGCCCAGCAAGAGGGACGGATTGGGGGGCTCATAAAATGGGCACGATCACACAGCAACATCTG
>NW_015216211.1:0-1130 GCF_001447785.1 Gekko japonicus | reverse complement strand
CTGCATCCAAAGCATTTTTTCCCCTTGTCGTCTCCTTCCATTGCTTTCTCAACTCCTTCTAGCATGAGCTGTGCCATGTTGAATCCCACAATATCCATCACCTCTCATGTTTTAAGAGGTTAATTATGTTTCTATACTTTGTGGAAGATTTCACCAAATCACTTTTACTCTTAGGAACAAAGTCCTTAAAGTACTTCATAACTAAACTGAAAACAATCTGTCTTCTCACTGGGAAGTCATCAAGTTTCCCAAAAATGCAGTAATGAAAATGGGAAAATACAAACTGCATTCACAAAAATCAAAGAAATATTGACTTTACTGACCAATTTTTTTAAAAAACTGACAAATTACTGACCAAGATGAAAAAAAAAAGATTTTTACTGATTTTACTGACCATTTTCCACCCCTGTGTTTACCACAATGGTGCAGCTCTGCAGAGAGGTGGTCTGTAACCTCTGGACTCACAGTAAGCAGAAACCACATTATTTATTATTATTTACAAAGTTTTGCATCCCACCTTTCTGCCTGTACAAGGGCCCCCAAGGCAGCTAAAATTTAAAACACACATGATAACATCAAATGTTAAAACTATTAAAACCGATCCCCCTCAACCATGCAACAATTAAAAAACAGAGGTGAAATGTATATAAAACATAAAAAAAAATTGTTAGGAAGGAGATATCATTACTACATTCCCACAATCACTCCAAAATCCAAGGAAGCAGTACTTATAGGCAATGCTAGTTTTCCAAAATGACCAGACAATAAAAGCTGCCTCTCCACAACAGTGGAGCCAACAACTGGTAGTCCATTAAGATTAGAAGTAAGCTTTCTACCCTTAGTGGCTAGGTATGTGGAAATTCAGTCCTCCTGACAGCTAAAATTGCATCTGTGAGAATCTTTTCAAAGACATGCTTCTGAGCTACAGCAAGGCCTATAAAAGTTCAGTAGTGGAATAACACAAGAACTTCCCTGAACATGCAGTTTTATTTGTACAAAAGTAACAGAACTTTCCAATCTAGAAATCTAAGTACAGAAAAGTAGGACAATCGAGAGTCATTTGGAGTATGGACACTAACACTGGTTTCATGCAGAAACCCAACAGTTCTTATCTAAATTGTAACTTGAAC
>NW_015216210.1:0-1197 GCF_001447785.1 Gekko japonicus | reverse complement strand
TTTTTCTACGAAACGACCCCTGGTAGGAAATAACAGGTTAAAAGCTGTTCTTCTGTTCATCAGTTAGGCTGTGCCCCGACATTACCTCCACATTAGTTAATTGGCTGAGCAAAATTAAACCAAGTCACCCATAATACAAATCCCCCCACTTCAGGCCCAGTTGGTCATTCAGTCTAAGAACATAAGAGAAGCCAATGTTGGATCAGGCCAGTGGCCCATCCAGTCCAACACTCTCTGTCACACAGTGGCCAGAAATACCCGGTGCCATCAGGAGGTCCAGCAGTGGGGGCAGGACACTAGAAGCCCTCCCACTGTTGGACCCCCCCCCCAAGCACCAAGAATACAGAGCATCACCTGCCCCAGCCTGTGAGTTCCTATCTGTACCTTGTGGCTTAGAGCCACTGATGGACCTCTGCTCTGCTTATCCAGTTCCCTCTTGAAGCCGTCCATGCTTGTAGCCGCCACCACTTCCTGTGGCAGTGAATTCCATGTGTTAATCACTCTTTGGGTGTAGAAGGACTTCCTTTTATCTGTTCTAACCCGACCGTTCAGCAATAAGAGCCTCCTTTCCAGGGGAAGTGAGAACAGCTTTCAGGCCACTGAGGTCCTGGATGAAGGAGAAAATAATAACAAATAAGATAAAGGAAAAAATAGTAATGATAACAGTGAGAAAGAAGGAGAAAAGCCAGAGAGATGAAAGACAAAGGTCCCGATTGGGGGAGAGAAATCCCTGCCACAGAAGGCCTCGGAAGTTCCCATCTGGGGGGGGAGGCAAGCGCTCTGGAGGGGGGGGGGAAGCGTCCCCAAGATGGTACACTGCTCATGTACCCTTTTTCATTGTTTGGGATTGTTCCAGATGAAAGAAAGATTCTATCCTCAGGGCGTGCCTTCCCAATTTCTCCCAGTCATTTCTCTCGGGGACTGCATGATCACTGTCTTCCTCAAAATAAATGCATCGTCATTTATTTTTCGTATCAAGAAAAAGAACAGACAGGTGCCAGGGGGGTCATTCTACTATTCACTCAGCATTTTCCTGGTGTGAACTTCCCTTCCCTGTTGCTGGAGTCCAATCCAGCCACCAGGTGGAGAAGACCCATCGTCCGCCTTTGACTCGTCACTTGGTTTTCTGAATGTCCGCTGGACCCTTGCTCCTATTCACAGTGTCTCTGAGCAGATCGGTGCCGTTCAGCAAGCTAC
>NW_015216209.1:0-1147 GCF_001447785.1 Gekko japonicus | reverse complement strand
CCTCATTGGCCTGGTCTGCAGACGGACAGACTCTATTTGCTGGCTACATGGATAACCTGGTCTGCGTCTGGCAGGTTACCATTGGAACCAGATGAGAGAGCACAAGAGACTCAAGGCGCAGGCTTTAATTATGTAAAAAAAAATCAGTAAAAGATGTTTTTGTTTTGATGCTGAAACCCACCCACCCAGCGGTTCGAAAGCAATAAATTACATCATGATGCGAGTAGATAAATCGGGTACCTGCCTTAGATGGCAGGGAGCACCCTTCCTCATTAAGGGGGTGGAACATCAGTGGCAAGTGAAGAACTTCGATGGCGAGCGGCGAAAAATGGTGCTCAAGCACAACATCGGTGAGCTGTGACCAGACGTCGGCAGGCGGAGCAAGGAGATGCAGGGGAGCGTGAGGCGCAGGCGGAGCCACAATGTATAGAGCCAAGGCCACGCCGATACGAGCCGTGCACCGAATGGACCTACCAGCCGACACCGAGGATCGCAAGAAGGAGAACGGAACAAAGCGCCGAGCCATCAGCCGAACCAGGAGTGAGAAGTACAACAACTCCTTCCACAGAGTGCCGGTAGGGTAGTCCCCACCCCGATTGAAATGTGGCCATAGATAGGGTTAATTAAGAATACTGTAAGCCGCTCAGAGACCCCTGGGGGGGTTCGAGCGGGATAGAAACCGAAATAATAAATAAATAAATAAATAAATTCCCAAACCCCAGTAGGGGAGAGAAGTTCACAATCAGGAGGGTTTAAAATGTGGGTCCTCACTCAGCCAAGGCACCCTGTAGCTAAGCCCCTCTGCTTGGTGAGAGCTGAGAGATGTGGTGACTCAAAGCCCTTACTCCACCTAACACCCAAACCCCAGCAGGGGAAAGAAGTTCACAATGATATGGAAATAAATGAATGTGCTCTGTTGGTCTGGTTTTAACAAGTTTTGTGCCTCTCTGTGTAACTGCGAACAGTCAACAGACAAGAGGGTGTGGAGCTGAGCAGAGCATAGCTTTCTGATCCCATAGAGCAGAATGGCAACTCTGTTATTGGTAACCAGTGATGCCTGTTAAGCTTTGGAGAACTCCTATTAGTGTTTCCAAGGCTTCCACCCCTCACATCCCCCGTTGCCTTTGAGTTTTGTAAACAGTTTGAG
>NW_015216208.1:0-1150 GCF_001447785.1 Gekko japonicus | reverse complement strand
ATCTTTTCTTGTTTCCAATATTTAGCTATAAGAATTCTAGCCGCAGTGAGTATATATACCAATACATACAATTCATTCCCTTTATAATCATTGGGAATTATGTTTAACAGATAGGTCTCCGGACATAATTCTAAATTAACATGTAACACTTCTGCTATTATCTTTCTTACAGTGGTACGAGAAAGATAAAATTCATGCAAATTTCCATAATCACATCATTAGAGCGGCATTAATTAAAATATGGAAAGAAATAAAACATAGATATTATATAAAAGTTCCAAGATGGGTCTCCCCCTTAGAGGCTTTCATAAACCCAAACTTAATGTTAAAAGAAAAAGCTATTACATATGAAGCATTGCTGGATGAAAACAATAAACTAAGACCAATAGAATGGCTAACAGATAAAAATATTTACCTTACATGGTGGGAAAAAATGCTGCTGCAGGATAGATACAACAAAGATAAAAACGGGGGAATTTGTAAAAATTAAATCCGATTTAGACAAAATTTGGCTGTCCTCCAATGACAAACTTATTCAAAAGTTATATAATTATTTACTAGATGAATATTTATATGATGAAAACGTAAAGAATGTTATGACTCTTTGGATGAAAGATTTGGGAAAAACTATACAAATTGAAGAATGGCAGAAAATATGGAAAACAACTAAATTAATGAGAGCAGATGGTACTGGACGCCTGAAAAGATAGCAAAAGCATATAACACTTCAAATAAAAATTGTTGGAGGTGTGGTGGAACTGCGAAAAAATTGCTAGCTATTGGAAAACTGAAATAGTTCCTTTTCGCTATTCAGCTACAAGCCAAATGGAAGCAGGAGTTCCACACAGCACATTAAAAATGTATCTCCACAAAAATATCCTACTATGTATCTGCTCAGAAGCAAGTCCCTTTAAGCAAATGTTTGTTTGTTTGTTTGTTTATCAAATATTTCACCCTGCCCTCCCCGCCATAGGAGATTCTGGGCAGCTTACAAAAGTTAAGGCACATAGATCACAGTTAAAACAAACATAAAACCTTCTAAAGCAATCTAAATATTGTCATAAAGTGCTAGTACGTATCAAATCTGGCAAAAATAATAATGTTGTGTGATGATGGCGGTAGCAAGTCGATGACCTATCCTATTGATCTG
>NW_015216207.1:0-1138 GCF_001447785.1 Gekko japonicus | reverse complement strand
TCTCTCTCAGGAAAGACCACCTGGATTCAAGGCTGAGGAGGCTGGCTACAACTAGTACAACAATGCACTGGTTATCAAACATTTAAATGACTTAGAGCTCACACTAAAGAAGTCTGTACCATGGGAACAGCTGTATCAGAGTCTTGAAGGAATTAAGTGAAATTTAAGCAACATGGAAGCATTCCAAGCTGCATTTCATGTGGCTTTCACAATGTCAGAAAATGGGAAATCTGGAATTCAAACATTGCAACACTTTTGTTTAGGACTTGCTAGTATATATGATGCTGGTTTAATTCACTAATTATATCATTACGTTTTCCTTATATTGTCTTATTCTGTTCATTCCTCCCCCGATGTTATAGCTCACAGAATATTGTTTACAGGTCCTAGCAAGAAGATATCTGTTTATGCTGTTGTTAAGATCTTAATTAAGCCAGGGGTTGATGCAACAACTGCTTTTGGCCCTGTTTGGGCTTGATGTACAGGTATCTGAGCTAAGCAGGCAATCTCAGTCAAAGAAGCAGTGGAGCAAGGCTTTGGGAGATCTCACAATGGCCAAGGAGAGATATTCAGGATACATTACATGCTTGGTGACATCACTGTGAAAATGTTAAGGTTTCCTGAATTTCAGAATGGACTCATGAGAAAGAAGAGTTGTTTCCAGTATTCTGATAAAACAGCTCATATTAGCCATTTCAAATCAACCCAATGGACATTTGTGCATTACTAAACAGTACTGCTGTCTTATGTTGCAGTGGCAGACCCAGGAATACCCAAGACTCTGAACTTGGATGGTGAATGGAGGCTGATATCACTTATAATGTTTGCAGGGCATTGTCAAAACTCTTTATCTTAGATTTGTCTGATTCTGTGATAGTTCATTTGCCTCCAATTCTCCAGCATGGACAGTTACTGGATAAGCCAGTGAAACTGAGAGGTAGGTCTGTGTGTCCTCTGCATATGGATGGCATTTAATGCCAGACTTTTGCCTATTTTTACCTGGTGGCCTCTAAAATATGTCGAGGAAGGGGGTTCCGGTTCATGGAAGCTTGCACTTGGATGTGTCCCATCTAGCTCTGATGGAAACGCGCCAAGCCGGGGCGATTAGGAGGCCCCCCAGCCTGGGGAGCTGAGATAA